>NC_057794.1:191082151-191350667 GCF_018294505.1 Triticum aestivum
GAGTAGTTTGACGACACTCAGTACCGGGGAGAGCAATCAGATGTATTGCCACATCTAGTATATCGGATGTTTTCGAAGGTTTGTGGTACACGATTTCCGAAGGTTTCTTGGTTATGTGTTGAAGGACGATTATAGTTGGAGCGCAGGGCTTGATAGTTGTGTGACATATTGTGTCTCCCTATATCCCCAACACGAGATTGCATAACCAGAAAGTTTCGGGAGTTCATAGGTGGGAAAGTTACCTAGGATATCTTTCCGAGAGATGCATGATATGAGATTGGGGTTCGACATCTAGTAGTCCGCATGTCCATGGTAGGTTTTACAATGGTCTCGTTGTGTCTTAAAGAGTCCTTGGCTATGCTGACTCGGGGACGCTTCATATGTCATGTGCACTTCCTTGTACATGATGGTGCTGTACGATGGAGCCTGTGCGGGCCCCACCACGAAAACTTCGGACGAATTCTCTATCATATGTTTGTTCCGGTTTATTTTGCAAGCCAATCCTTTGTTTCATCATGAGTTGTGGTATTCAAGTTGCTTCGATGTTAAGTGTTGATTCCATACCTTATTATAAGCGATGTTCTCATATTTCTATGGGAGTGCTAATCCTTCTTGTTTATCGAGATTGTCATGTCAATTCTTTTCCATCCGGTGCGCTTCTTCTCAAGATGATCCTATCATTTTCCCCATTCGCAAGATCAATTCTAAGTTCTCTCAACGGTGTTTGTTTCATTCGCCCCAAGTTGTCTTTGTTTTTCCCGCCCTCCCTCCCTTTTCTTCAAGGACTCAGATTTCTTAATCAAGTATCCTTCCTATTGATGGGAAGTCTCTCCATTCTTTTCCGTCAATGTTCTTATCCGGTGATTCTCAGGAAGATACTTAGGAAGCTTCAAGTTTATCATTCTTCATTCTCTTTTCTTCTCTAGTGGATTCATTACAAGCTTTTGGTGTTGATCATATCCCTTTCCTCATTTCAAATGCTTTCTCATGTTGGAAGTTCTTATCCAAGCATCTCTTGATCATTAACATTGCAATACTTGTATCCGGAGTGCTGAAGATATCTCAGAAGATTCATGTTTCCATTCTTAATCCGTTCACGCTATTTGGAGATTATTATGTCATTCAAGTCATTTGATTCAACCGATGCAATCTCTCTTCAAAATAATTTCAACGGTGTTTCTCTTGAGTGGGCCCTAACCCACAGGTCTTTTCCCAGGATCTTACCTGACTTTTCTAATTTTTTCTGGAGCTATTCTCAAATTCTTTTTAAAATATGATGTAAGAATGAATTTTCATCAGTCATATGTTTTCTCCAAGATCTTTGAAATTATTTTTATCATTGGTTCAACATTTCTATTATTCATTCCAGAGTGCCTCAACAATTCATGGTGGTGTTTCTCATCATCATTCTCAAGATTTGAAGACCGAAGAAGATTTTTTTTTCTAAATCTTGGTCCGTTTTCTTGAAGATGTGTAGTTCAGGCTTGATGCCATCCTCTCATAATTGTTTTCGATTATGAGAATTCTTTTCGCCCATCTGACGCAGTTCGGGAGTTGAATCCTTTCTCATTCATCCGAAGGCCATCATTTCTGAATATTAAACATTCTCAATGTTCAGCTCTCATTCCTATTTCTTGTTGGTGCATCATTCAAGTATTCTTTAGTCAGCTCATGATCTCGTTTTTCTCTTTTATCTAAATTCCCTCAAGTATCTTTGTTCATTTCTAATTCTTCCTGGTGATTTGTTCTCTTTGTTTGTTCGTTTTCAAAGTCTTACGATGGTCCATTCAAGATTACTCTTCTCTTGGTATCATATCAATTCATTCGTTCTTTCCTAAAGCCTACCGGTGGTTCGTTGAAGACCTTCCCAAGTTGTGCTTTTTCTCTGCTCGGTTCTTTGTCCAAGAGGAATAAGTTGCATGCCAAATCCGTTTGTCATCCATTAAAATTGATGAGGATAAGCATGACATAACTCTTATTCTTATTTCAACAAGGTGATTTAATCCTTTCTTCCAAAGATTGCTCATGATGAATAAATTCTCAGTTCTAGTGTTTCATCTTTTCCTTTTTTCCCGGAGTTCCAAGCTCTCTCAATTATCTCATCCCGAAGTGCCATCCAAATCATTGCAAGGCTTCGTCTTATTATTTTTAAATTTCCTTTCATGGGATCATTCTTTTATTGCCGGAGTTTTCTCAAAGGATCAATAGAGTGGTTCTTTAAGGATATAATTCCTTCTTCAAGTGTTCATCAACATCCTTGTTGGAAAAGAACAAGCATTCTTCATCTTGCATTCCGAAATGCAATCCTTTCTATCTTACCTTTTGAGATGGTGTTATGTCACTCTTGACAGTTTCTCTTCGTGTTTCATGATTCACATTTTGTCAAGAATGATGTATTTTAAATCCACCAATCTCTTCATTTGAGTTATCTTGGTAAAGATTTCACCTAAATCCTTCCTTAAGGATTGTGCTAATTGTGGTGCTTATGAATGATCCAAGTTTTCTCCTATCCTCTCAGCGAAACAAGTTTTCATCTCTTCATTGATCTCAACCAATTGATTCCGTTAGTGGCTGGTCTTCACCTCATACTTTTGAGATATTTTCCATAAGTCCACGAGAATCATATCTTTTTATTGTTGACTTTCCAACAACTCTGTTCAATCCTTCTTTGCAAGGATGCTCTTCAAATTCAATTTGGGTAGAAGTTGTCATTTTTCTTCACCGTCCATCATCTCGTTTTGTCAAGATCATGTTCTTTTGCTTGTTTATCCATTTATATGGTGTGGTGCCCTCTACTCAAGTTCTTTTCATCTTATCAAGTCTTGCATCTCTTTTCAACCGGAGTGATGTTCGAATTTGTTCTTCCTCATTCCTTGTTTATCTCATTTCAACTAGAGTGGTCCCAATTCCTTCTTGTCCATTGTTCTTGTCATTCAAAGCTTTGCAAAATCCAAGGTTCACATGGTGTTCCTTGTTTCTCTTTTCTACCGGTGTGCTTCACTACAAAAAAAGACACATCCATGACATTTTGGGCCGCACGAATATTTTTTCTGCCATACTTATGACACTTCTATGACCATAATTGTGACAAAACCCGGTATCATCATAGATGTAGTGGGGTCCTACTTCTATGACAAAAAATCATGACAAAAAATGGGCTTTTTGTCTTGGGCGGGCCAGAGACGCAGCTGCATGACATTCTTTGGGCCATTCATGACGGAAAAACCATGGTAGAAGCGAGGGCGAGGAAAATATCAGGGAGTTCCCGGTTACGGTGGGTGGTAGGGGGCCGAGCGATGTGCGTTTCTCTTGTACATACGCGCATGTGTGCGAGGCATTGGCCTCTAATTGATCCCGAGTGAGGCATTGGGCTCTAACTGAACCCGAGCGATTGCACTGCAAGCTACGCGCTACTAAACCCGTGCGATCGATCAATGGCTGTTAACTGAACCCGATCGAGCGATTCCTGCGCTACTGCTGCTAACTAAAGCCAGTCGATGCTACCTCTGGATGAACAGTGATCTTTGTTGGGGGGTTTGGATGAATAGTTCCCGGTGGGGGTTGGATGAACAGGAACCCAGGGTAGTAGAGGCCATTGCCGCTGGATGAATAGTACCCCCGATCGATCGAGCTAGTGGATGAACAGGACCCCGTGGAGGGCTGGATGAACAGGACCCCGTGGAGGGTTGGTTGAACAGTAGCCGGTGGAGGGCTAGTTGAACAGTAGCCGGTGGAGGGCTGGATGAATAGTAGCCTGTGGAGGGGTGGTCGAACAGGACCCCCGTGGAGGGGGCTGGTTGAACAGTAGCCGGTGGAGGAGCGCGCGGTGGAGGCTGGATGAACAGGAGCCCGTGGGTGAACAGTCGCAGGTGGAGGATGGAGGAGGTCGACGGTGGATGAACAGTAGCCCGTGGAGGCGGGAGGAGGTCGATGGTGGAGATGAACAGTATCACGTGGAGCCCCATTTTGCAGTATGCCACACCCCTCCCGATGAACAGGACCCCCGTTTCGACCGTAGCGCTCCAACACAACTCCGTTTCCTCCATTTTGTGGTACGCCACACCCCTCCCAATCAACAGGACCCTGTTTCCACCGTAGGAGGTCCGTTTCCTCTATTTTGCGGTACGCCAAACCCCTCTCGATGAACAGGATCCCATTTCCACCGTAACCGGTTGAACACAAGGCTGTTTCCTCCGTTCTGTGGTACGCCAGACCTTGTTTCCATCGCCTGTCCTAGCCGGTTGGCTCTCGATGAACAACACGCGTTTCGTTGCCTCCCGATGAGCACGACACATTCTGTTGCCTCCCATGAACACGACGACGACGCAGTTTCTCCATTCTGACCCAACCATGTACACGAGCCCTGGCCGTACGTATGCGCGAGCAGGCATTGGAGACCCTGCCCATATGTACGTACGTGGCTGTATTTACTTTCCTGCACCCTGGCCGATGTATGTACGTGTACATGCTACAAGCGCCTCAACTACGACACGTGTGCGCCTCTACTATGACACGTGCCCTTCCTTGCACAACCACGGTTCATCGCTGCAGCCTGCAGATAGACCGATCGTATGTACGTCCATGTTCGCGACCAAAATGACAATGCTACGTATGCTTTGACCAGGTGGGTCCTAGCTAGCAAGGGGAGTATTCATTTTTTTTTGCGCAATAAGGAGGCACTTCCTTTCATGCGAAGATATACACTACTAGGAAAATGCTTATAGGTAGACATTTAGTAGTAGCGTTGGTTAAAGACCCCACACTACTGCTATTTAGTAGTAGCGCCGGACAACACCAACGCTGCAAGCGCACGTTAGCTGTAGCACGGGATTTCCCGTCCAACGCTGCTGTTGATGGCCCATGCTCTCGGCCCCCTGTTCCAGCTTTAGCTATAGCGCTGGGCCTCCTCAACCGCGCTGCTGCTAAGCCCACCTCTTCTTCCTCCCGCGCCGGCCCACACGCCCCTCCCCTCTCAATCACTCACACTCACACGCTCAGAATCCCTCAATCCCCCGATCCATCCGCTGCCCCTGCGTCCTACTCCGGTCGCCCTCCCCCGCACGGGCTCTCTTCCCCCTATAGGTTCTTATAATAATGTAGGTTATGATCGAACCCTAGCTAGGAAAGATTAGGTAGTATGAACCGTAGTTAATTCATATGAACCCTAGGTTTTTAAATTTAGCTAGGTTTTAAAGTTAGGACAGAAATTTAGCTAGGTTTTTAATTAGGTGTAGTTAATAGAATTTAGGTGTTTTAGCTGTATTTAACAGAATTTTAGGTGTTTTAGGTGTAGTTAACAAAATTTTAGGTGTTTTAGTTGTTTTAGGTGTAGTTAACAGAATTCTATGTATTTTTTAGTTAAAACAATAGTTGTTATTTTTTTAATTAAAGCAATTTTTCCTGTTATATGCAAATTCAAGGTGGACATGTCATATTTTGAACATGTCACATTTCGGACATGTCAAAAATTTTCGGGTGGCCTATGTTTTGGCAGAAATGTCGTTTCGTTTACGTTCTGGCAAATTTCTGGCGCTCGATATGTCCTACTTTTAGCAAAGATCATGCCGAATTTTTCTAAGTGTTTATTAATTTTGTTTTCATAATTAAGCATCTTTGTCCTCGACATCGATGATGCCTATCCCGCATCCTTGTCGTCGACTCGGCGGAGGAGGCCTGCTTGAGCAGAAGGGCCATGTACAGGACTGGGCTCTGCCAGGATGGTACTGGGTTGTGCTACCTTCTGGTGAGCGCAGCTTAGTGAGGAGCCAGCCCGTCGTCGACCCGGAGCGTCTTTGGTGGCGGTCACGTGGGCCGGCATCGGTGCAGAGCCTTGAGTCCCCCATGCAGGTGGTACAACACTGTGTTACGGAGGAGGACGCGCACGTCCAGTGCTACATGGTTGCATTGGCGGACATCAGGTTCTCCAATACCTGGCAAATTCTTCAAGGATCTTACCGGAGCTATGATCCTGTGATGGTTCCTTCTCTTTGGGTGTCCACCGCGGCCCACTGAACCTAGAGGAGCTATTATTCGAGATGTATTAGTGATATTTTATGATGATCTTTGCTACAAACTACTATATATGTATTCGATGATGGGTTATTAATTACTTATTAGTTATTTGCTTATTGAATGCAAAAGATGAGTGCGGTATGTGCTAGAAACTACTATATATGTATTCGATGATGGATTATGTGATGATCTTTGCTACAAACTAGGTTCGATGATGATCTTTGCTACAAACTACTACAAACTACAAATTTTAGGTGTTTTAGTTGTTATATGATGATCTTTGCTACAAACTACTATATATGTATTCGATGATGGATTATTAATTACCTATTAGGAAATGTCTGACCACAAAAGGGAATTCGCTATGTGCGAGTACTGCGAAGCTGTCAGGACCCCGATTCCAAGTCGCATCGATCTAGCCGGTAACACCTCATATCACTTTGCGGCCTCACGCACGGTATTCCCACGGGTGTCGCCTTACCATGGCCCAGGACCATTTGCGCCTTTTGGCTCACGTATATGATAGTGTCGCTAGCATCCATGTGACAGAGAACCCAGGACGACATGGCTAGTCGTGAACCCAAAGTGGCACTAGCTTATGGTGACAGGCATACATGAATCAACATCGAGCATGTCGGTCAGCAGCGTGCGAATCCAGGCTGTAGCACTAGGCTAACAGTACTCCGGTGAACCAGGCTAACAGTTGGTTCAAGCATGACTACGTAGTAGTCTTATAATAAAACACTACCGAGTTCAGGTTGGGAACCATCATCGAGGATATCGTAGTCCTTACGTAGGTCGTGATTCTTAAGTAGGAACTTCTTCGCCTCGAACAAATCAATCAGTGGCTTTGTGCTAGGAAGCACATATGGAATGGAGGCGTCCAACCTATCAAACCATATAGTACTTTGCATATAGGCATGACTAACTTGGGACGATTCCTAAGGGAACAAAAACAATCTTTCTCGAATTCACGGCGGCAACTTGCATTGAATGCACATGAATTAGGGGAAGTCACTTCTTTCACCATAACATATACTTCATGAGCTAGCATGAAGAAAATGCTTTCAAAAGTTTCCAACACTAACTTAGATGTTCAATATGAATCATTGACAGGATGAAAATATTGTCAATGGGCTGAACAACAATCCATCCAGGCTTCCATATAGATGGAATTCCACAATTAAGTGAACAAGATGATAGCATTGGTCAGACCCAAAGGATATAATGGTTTATGGTTGAGGAAAACAACCATGAGTAAGACAACATTACGAACATCGTTGGTTCTGATTTGACTTGACGATAGCCTGTACTCAAGTCAAAGTTTTGACAAGGAAATAGATCCAACAACTGATCACGAGGACCAATCGATGGAGATATCATCTTTCTTCAACACACACACACACAAAAAAAGATATCCCTTAACATGAACTAAGTCAGAGAAGCTTTTATCTTCCAACTCTCCATGTTGTTGTTTGGCTTAACCAACTAGCTCAGGGGTATCCAACACAGATTCTTGGAGAATGGGTGGTTTGGAGGAAAACCAACATGATCACGAGCTCAACATAGCGGTCAGGTGACAACCTGGTAATACTTCCGAGAAGATATTCGGAACATCACGAACCACCGATATGTTACTAGGCTCGAGAAAAATCTTGTTTTTCAAGGCAAGACGATATGATCAAAAGAGTGAGGGATTGACACAATCATCACTCATTGATCGAAGAGTGCACCAGAAATAAGGACTAGGTAGCACGATCAATCTTAGGATGATGATTTAATAATCAACACTCTAAAAATGAGAATATTGTCCATTTACTACAAAGCAACGAGTTGCTCGGAGTATTGATTTCACACATCACAATTCACTTGTCGGCATTCCAGTTACAATAACACGGGAACCGAGGAATGAACAATGATGGCAAGAAGTATCACTGCAATAAGAATTCATAAGAGATGGTGCAATTCTCATGATATTCCTGACATAAAGTGGGTAACACTTCAGGGTAGAACAGAATCAAAAGCTGGGTTGGCATTTGATCTGCGAAATACAACTGCTTTGACCCAATCCTAGAAATGGATGAGGTACTGTAGTTTGTTTCTCCTAGTCATTCCGAACTAGAATGGCTTGACGGACCACAAGAACGATAGGCACCGATGAACGAAAGCTCACATACTCTTGACTATCAATTGATAGATGAAGGTCGGAATATAACTGAAGGGGGACAACTCAAAGGAACATATGATTTTCTGAGTTGCGAATGCATAGATTAGTATGTCGAGCAAAGCTCAACATTTCTTCCAGATAACCCGTGTGGAAAGGTAGAACTGGCAGAGTTACAATTTAGAATGGATAACTCCTCAAGAGCACTTTGGTTCTGATCTTTTGGTTCAAAAGAACTTCTGCCATAAGAAGTTCATGGTATTTGGAAGAAGGAAATACCACAGACCTCGAGGACTATCGCAAAGGTTACTAATATCCTAAAGGTATGAGCAACACTATCAACACGAGGTAAGTAGGGTGAATCTTGGGTCAAGAACCCAAGAGTAGAATACCTACTAACTAAATAACATCACGAGATGCTATCAAGAATGGTGGCCAGAATCATCACACAGGGAACACCAAACATGTCTAGATTACTATCTCTAAGATACCCTAGTGTCATAATAATAGCTCGAACATGTATGTCAAGACAATAGAGTACCTCAACTCATTGATTAGTGTGCTTATTCTGACCAAAAGGACATTGGGAACGGAAAGAAATGATTTGCAAATGCATCAGATTGTTTAGAAACCTGGGATGACTCGGACATCATAACGGCTGTAAATGTTCGAAAAAGATTTGAGACATCCTACAAAATGATGGCATAGCCACTCAACATCATAGTAACAAGGTTCTTAGGCCAGCTATGAACATACGGAAGTAGTAGAAGCTGAACTGAGACTTGAAACCACAATCCTATAAGTCTACGGATTAGTAACACGTGATGCTGATAGATATACGAGAAGCCTAGTTCTTAATTGTGATAGCCTGGCTTATTAGGGATGATAGACTACTCATATCAATAAGGAATTCCTTCTTTTCCGGGAGCCCATTCGGACAAAACTCCAAAGTTAAGCGTGCTCAGCTTGTAGTAGTGTCAGGATGGGTGACCGACTGGGAAGTTGCTCCCGGGTGCACACGAGTGAGGACAAAGTGCGCAGAAAAGACTAGTATGGATCTGTGGGGCTAGTCTAGATCCCACCAGGAGTAACGACCACCGGAGGGTGTGTCCGGGGCGTTACAAGTTGGTATCAGAGCCGACCCTCGCGGTTACACGGATGGTTGCGGACAGGTGCGTGGTCATGTTGTTCATGACGTTTGTGACCCGTCGTGGCACCTAGCATGGCACATGTACCGGACTAGAAGCACAGACGTTTGTGCCAAGAGGGAACGTTCCTGTGGCCCGGCGAGGACGTCAGTTCCTCTGAGTGGGGGCGTATGTGATAGCCTGGCTTATTAGGGATGATCGACTACTCATATCAATAAGGAATTCCTTCTTTTCCGGGAGCCCATTCGGACAGAACTCCAAAGTTAAGTGTGCTCAGCTTGGAGTAGTGTTAGGATGGGTGACCGACCGGGAAGTTGCTCCCGGGTGCGCACGAGTGAGGACAAAGTGCGCAGAAAAGACTAGTATTGATCTGTGGGGCCAGTCTAGATCCCGCCAGGAGTGACGACCACCGGCGGGTGTGTCCGGGGCGTTACATTAATCCCCATAGAAGAGAGAGGATGACTCAGATCAGAAGGACATAAGGTAAAGGAGTAAAAAGAGCCTTATGCTCCCTTCCACAATCAATTCCCTTATATAACTAAAGCATTTCTAGACACGACTTCGACCAGTTTGGCTTGGTAATCCTATAGGCAGTCAGGCTCTGATACCAAAGCTGTCAGGACCCCGATTCCAAGTCGCATCGATCTAGCCGGTAACACCTCATATCACTTTGCGGCCTCACGCACGGTATTCCCACGGGTGTCTCCTTACCATGGCCCAGGACCGATTGCGCCTTTTGGCTCACGTATATGATAGTGTCGCTAGCATCCATGTGACAGAGAACCCGGGCCGACATGACTAGTCGTGAACCCAAAGTGCCACTAGCTTATGGGGACAGGCATACATGAATCAACATCGAGCATGTCGGTCAGCAGCGTGCGAATCCAGGCTGTAGCACTAGGCTAACAGTACTCCGGTGAACCGGGCTATAGCAGGCTAGGCAGGACTCCGGATGTCACCGCGTGACATTTCCCTGAAGGGACAGACACAGGAACGAAGTGAATCACATGCCGGCCAGTCAAGTGTTCCGGAGCAGTAGTGCTGGGCTAGCAGGACTCCGGTGAACCGGGCTGTAGCGGACTACTATGGCTCATGGAAGCACAAGACTACATTTCCCCATAAGAGAGGCTACCAAGGATAAACAACTAGGTTGTCGGATCCCACACATACCAAGCATTTCAATCATACAGACAATATGCTCGATATGTGTAAATACAACATGGCATCACAACATAACTCTATGACTCAAGTATTTATTCATTAGGCTCCGAGGAGCGAGATATTACAATCATGGGTCTCATGACCCAACATTCAGAGCATACAAGTCAAGCACATGCGG
Organism: Triticum aestivum; assembly: GCF_018294505.1. Classification (NCBI taxonomy): domain Eukaryota; kingdom Viridiplantae; phylum Streptophyta; class Magnoliopsida; order Poales; family Poaceae; genus Triticum; species Triticum aestivum. Next base: position 191,092,815 of record NC_057794.1, read on the forward strand.
AAGCTTAACATGTTTGAGTACAGACAACTACAAATGAAGAAGGCTGAGAAGCCTGACTATCTACAAGACCCTCCCAAGGGTACAAGATCGTAGCTGAGGTAACGAGCTAAACATCGAAGTCCATGCGGAACTACTAGTGAGACTGAAGTCTCTCTGCAAAAACATAAATTAAGGAAACGAGAGTACAAAATGTACAGAGTAAGACTTACATCAGAAGTAGCTACATATGCATCATTATCAACAAAAGGGATGGTGGGGTTTAACTGCAGCAATCCAGCTTTTGACTCAGTGGCTAACCTGAACTACGACTGCAAGTAACTCTTTTGAGGTGGCGCACACGAGTCCACATATTCACCATATCAATACTCCACTATGGATCCGCTCCCATCTCCCTACGAGAAGGCCATCCATAGCACTCACGCTTATCTCGCGCATTTTAGAGTATCCATTTTCATTTGTCTATGAACTATGCAAGGGGTCCAAGTTTCCATATCCGTGGAATCCGGCTATTCGAATAGATAATGATAACCCTGCAGGGGTGTACTTCTTCACACACGCTCTCGCCACTTACCACCATGTACACGTTGTGTATCTCGGCAACCTTCAAGCGGAAGCCTGGTGAGGGAGTCGGCCACGACCTGACTAACCAACAAGTCTCTAGTCTAGGTTTATCGCCTATTAGGGTTCCATCCGCAAGGAGATCCGGCCGGGGTGTCACTCACGGCCCCAAACGATGTGTGCAGGGTTCCCAAGCCCACCATCCGGGTGCCACTTGGTACACCGTGCCACTGTGCCTAGTCTGTCCCAAGCCCACCTGTACCGGGTGCCACTTGGTAGACTACTAACACTACCTACAAACAACAGAAACTAGTTGCAACTCCTAGATAGAGATCAAGTTGATTAATAAGTCGAGAGGGGTCAAGTTACCGGAACCCAATGTGTCATAGTAACTGTTCATGGATCACAAACACAGAACTCAGTTCCTGAGGACGGCTGCAATGAGACAACCCACCATGTACTCTTACATGGCCTCTCACCGCTACCTTTACCAAATCATGTTCACACACTTAGCTCACACACAGTAGGACATGTTCATCACCATTCCAATTCATTCCCGATGAATCAGACCTAACTCAACTCTAAGCAATAGCAGGCATGACAAACAAGCATGAATGACTAGGCACACCAGGGCTCAAACAACTCCTACTCATGCTAGTGGGTTTCATCTATTTACTATGGCAATGACATGTCGTGCAATGGAAAGGGGTTCAACTACCGCAACATGTAACAGTTGAATCGTTGTTGTCCTAATGCATCAAAAGAGAGCATGAGCGAGAGAGTGGGATTGTATCAGAATGAACAAGGTTTTTTTTCTTGCCTGGCACTTCTGAAGATAGTATAGCTCTTCATCGGTGTCACCGAACTCATCGTCGGAACACGTCTATCGAGAGGGGACAACCACCGGCAATAGAGAAGGAACACAATCAATGCAATGCACAACATGATGCATGATAATGACATGACAATATGTTGTTGATTGAGCTAATGCAACTAGCAACACAATTAAATGAAGTTGGTTTGAACCCAAAGTTCAAATTCGAACTCCACATGTGGTTATTTAAATACCATTCATTTGATTTGTCCTATACAGTAGCCTTAAGTTGTTATAACATGCGTGAAAATGGTACAGATGGATAGATTGGATTTTTCTAATAATTTTTCATATATAATTTAGTTCATTTGGAGTTATGCTTGATTTTCTATGATTTATAGAAGTTATAACTATTTTCTGGAATTTCCTATATTAAATTTAATCCAGAAAATTATTTACTGCGTCAGTATGACGCCAGTGTGACGTCATCAGGTCAACAGCATCAGAGAGGGGTTCGGTGCGGAGGCTCACAGCGAGGCTAACGAGCGCGAGGGGGTGGTCGGGGATGCACTGACGACGATGAATCGTTCGACGGTGGCCGTCGATGCAGAGGACGAAGATGGCGTCGATGACGGTGTTCCAGGGCGTCCGGCACCGTGTGTCTTGGTGGAGATGGCGTAGAGCTCGACGACGGAGCTTTCTAGCATGGTGGGGAGGCCATACGAGCTCGGTTGGCATAGTGGTAGAGGACGGTGGCGATGGGCGCGCTCGGACGTGAGAGAGAGACGAGGGAGAGGAGGGGATGAGCACGTGGGAGCAGAGAGAGGGGCCGGAGTGTTGTGTGGCGCTCGTGGAGGCGTTCAGACCCTCGGCAGCAAGCAGGAGCTGGCGAGGCGCGGGCTCACGCGCGTCGGCCACATGCGCGCTGTCCTCCTGGCAGGAGGTAGGCGATGACTGGCCTGGGCCAACAGTGCTAGGTTGGCACAGGTAAGGCCCAGGTGTGTCATTTTCTCTCTGTCCTCTCTAATTCTTTCTGTTTTCTATTTTGTTTTAATTATTTTGCCACTGATTCAAATTCAAAGTAAATCAAAGCAGGGCAAAACCTCATGAATATCTGTATGTTGCCATTATGGGCTTTTCCAAAGGCACATAAATAATTTCAGGGCCTTTTGAAATATATTCTATATAAAATTAATATAATCCAAAAGTCAAATACTTATTGATTTAATTTCAAAGGCCCAAAATAAATATCCCTGAGACTCCAAAAATATTGGTTTGAGTTTTACTTCTTCCCAATATTTTTATAGCTTAACAGAAACATTTTCTTGGGTTTGTTTGAAGCAATTTTTAATGTTGATCATTTTTAGAAATGATCTCTGAGGCTTTCCACTTTCCCCAATTCACATTTAAACAGAATTTAAACATGATGCATGGATGCCACTCACTGATGCAACTAATTACAAAGAAGAATTCTAGGGCTGTGACAGAAGATGAGCGCGGTCTGTGCGACAGGCCTCACCTCGTAGAAGGTCGGCACTTCAGCATCAAGCTCCAAGAGACCTTCGATGTTGAAATGGTACGCAACGACGACAAGTGTTTTTTGTTATTTTTTGCACGACTTCTCTGCTTCTTCAACATGTAATTTTCGTCTTTTACAATTCGACTAGCTTATCCCCTGCCATGCAAGACGCTGTGTCTTGGAGAAGAATGGTTTTGAATATCATGAAAGCATTGGGACAAAGATAATTCAACTAAGGACCCCATCATGGTTATGATTTTGCTGTAAATCTAAACAATTCTGTGAACTCATCCAATTTTGGTTGCCTGAATTGGGAAGCACTTTGCAAGGCGTATGATTTTCATGAGGCTATGCTTCTCACCTACGATGTTGGTGATCCTAACATTGACGAAAAGAATATGACCATTTGGGTCCTTGTTGACACGCTTCCAGTTCTACCGCTATGTGAGTTTTTCAAACATATTTATTAAGTAATTTATATTGTTTATTTCAAAATAGTTGACAGCTTATTTTCATTCTTCAAAAAATGTACCAAAGATGGTAGACAAAACCTACTACTACAATGATGAAGCACAATTAACTTATAAGGAGAAAGATGGTCTTATCGTATTTTTTACTGATCTTGAGAATTACAATAGCTATTATCAAACTGCTCCACATTATGGTCAATACGTGCCACTAGTGCAAGTGTTGAACTACGGTAACAACAATGGAGATAGCATGGTAAGATTTTCTACTATTACGACATCCATGCATCTTTTGCATAAATTCTTCTAAAACTAAACTACATTGCTAACTACAAAGTTATTACTATGTTTTTGAACAGAAAATCCTGATGGATTGTGTGCCTCATCTGATGTTGCCGAGAGGTCGCATTGATGTTATGAGCTTACGGCCACAACGGCCAGGTCATCCGCAGTTTCCACATCACTCATGTCCATATCGGATTTCTAAAAGTGAGGTAGCCATGATAATAAATAATTTCAAAAAATGTTTCGACCATCGTAGAGAGCTAATTGGAAGCAACATTGTGCGTAGGCCAAGACTTGGAAACAGAATGATCTCTATTCTTTATTATGGAGAGTCCATTTTCCTTAATGGAGAGTTAATGCCTATCTTGTTTTATGATATTCTACCAAAGAGAGGGTAGAGTAGGTCCTATGAGAGGAGTAGGTCCTAGCTAGAATGTGTTATTATGTGCTACAATGTGTTAGAGTTGATGATGATGATGAGTTGTGATTATGACTAGTGACCAACTTGTTATATGATGTCTCATTGACGAAAATTGTTTGGTGGTGAGGACAAGTGGTAATGAATATGCTATTTAAACAGACTAGTTCATGATGAGTTGTTATTGTATAGAAGATATATCTATTTAAACATGTACAACGCCAAAATACGAAAAAAAGAACATAAATTTTAGAAGTGGCGCGGGCCAAAATATTAGCAGCAGCGCTCATTTACTAGTAGCGCTTTCCAGTGCTGCGCTACTAGTATCTAAACTTACCAGTAGCGCTGTGACGCCCCCGATTCAATCGTACACTAATCATGCACGCAAATGTGTACGATCAAGATCAGGGACTCACGGGAAGATATCACAACACAACTCTAAAACATAAATAAGTCATACAAGCATCATAATACAAGCCAGGGGGCCTCGAGGGCTCGAATACAAGTGCTCGATCATAGACGAGTCAGCGGAAGCAACAATATTTGAGTACAGACATAAGTTAAACAAGTTTGCCTTAAGAAGGCTAGCACAAACTGGGTTACAGATCGAAAGAGGCGCAGGCCTCCTGCCTGGGATCCTCCTAACTACTCTTGGGCGTCGTCAGCGGCCTGCATGTAGTAGTAGGCACCTCCAGTGTAGTAGTCGTCGTCGACGGTGGCGTCTAGCTCATGGACTCCAACATCTGGTTGCGACAACCAGAAAGAAAGGAAACGGGGAAAAAAGGGGGGAGAAAGCAACCGTGAGTACTCATCCGAAGTACTCGCAAGCAAGGAACTACACTACATATGCATGGGTATATGTGTAAGGAGGCCATATCGGTGGACTGAACTGCAGAATGCCAGAATAAGGGGGGGATAGCTAGTCCTATCGAAGACTACGCTTCTGGCAGCCTCCGCCTTGCAGCATGTAGAAGAGAGTAGATTGAAGTCCTCCAAGTAGCATCTCCAAGTAGCATCTCCAGGTAGCATCTCCAAGTAGCATCGCATAGCATAACCCTACCCGGCAATCCTCCCCTCGTCACCCTGTGGAAAAGCGATCACCGGGTTGTCTGTGGAACTTGGAAGGGTGTGTTTTATTAAGTATCCGGTTCTAGTTGTCATAAGGTCAAGGTACAACTCCAAGTCGTCCTATTACCGAAGATCACGGCTATTCGAATAGATTAACTTCCCTGCAGGAGTGCACCAACTTACCCAACACGCTTGATCCCATTTGGCCGAACACACTTTCCTGGGTCATGCCCGGCCGCGGAAGATCAACACGTCGCAGCCCCACCTAGGCACAACAGAGAGGTCAGCACGCCGGTCTAAACCTAAGCGCACAGGGGTCTGGGCCCATCGCCCTTAGCACACCTGCACGTTGCGTACGCGGCCGGTGAGCAGACCTAGCAACCTCCATTACAAAGGAAGTTGCGTTAACGCAGTCCAACCCGGCGCGCGCCACTCAGTCGCTGACGTCACGAAGTGCTTCGGCTGATACCACGACGCCGGGATACCCATAACTACTCCCGCGTAGATGGTTAGTGCGTATAGGCTCGTAGCCAACTCAGATCAAATACCAAGATCTCGTTAAGCGTGTTAAATATTCGCGAACACCGACCAGGGCCAGGCCCACCTGTCTCCTAGGTGGTCTCAACCTGCCCTGCCGCTCCGCCACAAAGTAACAGTCGGGGGCCGTCGGGAACCCAGGCCCACCTCTACCGGGATGGAGCCACCTGCCCCTTCAGCCCCCATCTCCGAACAGTATCACAGGTAATGTAACCGTGTAAAGTATATCGTATATGCCCGTGATCACCTCCCGAAGTGATCACGGCCCAGTAGTATAGCATGGCAGACGGACAAGAGTGTAGGGCCACTGATGGAACACTAGCATCCTATACTAAGCAGTAGGATAGCAGGTAATGGTAACAACAGTAGTAGCTTGGACAGGTTATGCATCAGGATAGGAATAACGGAAAGCAGTAACATGCTACACTACTCTAATGCAAGCAGTATAGAGAAGAATAGGCAATATCTGGTGATCAAGGGGGGGGCTTGCCTGGTTGCTCTGGCAAGAGAGAGGGGTCGTCAACTCCGTAGTCGAACTGGTCAGCAGCAGCGTCGGTCTCGTAGTCTACCGGAGAGAAGAGGGGGAAGAAATAATGAATACAGAGCAAACAAAGCATCACAAAATATAACAAGGCAATACGCGGTGTTCGGTGTGCCCTAACGCGGTAGTAGGTGATACCGGTGAAGGGGGGAAAACATCCCGGAAAGTATTCCCGGTGTTTCGTGTTTTCTGATAGATGAACCGGAGGGGGAAAGTTGTGGGTTTGATATGTTAGGGGTGTGTGGTGGACGAACGGGCTACGTATCCGGGTTCGTCTCATCGTTCTGAGCAACTTTCATGTAGAAAGTATTTTAATCCGAGTTACGGATTAAAAGATATGATTTTCTAAAGATTTTGTTAATTTCTGGAATTTAATTGATTACTTAATTAATTTGAAAAACAGATTAATGACATCAGCATGATGTCATGCTGACATCAGCAGTCAACAGAGTTGACTTGGTCAAACTGACATGTGGGTCCAGGGGGACCCACCTGTCATCCTCTATTTAGGTTAATTAGGGTTTAGGTTAATTAGTTAGCTTAATTAACTGTTTAGTTTAATTAGTGATTAGGTTAATCTAATCAAGATTAATTAACTTAATTAATTACTTGATTAACTAATTAATATTTTAATTATTTTAGTTATTATTCATTTATTTATTTAATATATATTTTTAATGTTCCAGGGGCTGGGCCCCACTTGTCATACTCCAAGGGGCCCCAGTTGCCGGTGGCACATAGGCCACTGGAGCGGGCTTAACAGGCGCGGTCGGGGGCGCTCGCCCGAACCGGCACGGGCGAGGGGAAACACCGGGGCACCGGCGCCGGAGGTGGCCGCAGGGGGGGTGCGCGGGCGGGAGCGCTGGGGGCCAGTGCCGCTTGGTAGGGGCGGCACGAGCGACCGGTGTAGGACGTGGGGCGCGCGCGGCCAACGGCCAGCGGCGACGCCAGGAGAGGGGCGAGGCCATGGCCGAGGTGGCCGGAGCAGGGGAGTTAGTGGCGCAAGGCGGGGCCGGAGGCCACAGCGCCGGCCAGGCGGCCGGGGCGGCAAGCTGCGGTGGCGGGGACGCATGGCGACGTGGTCGGGGGCGACGGGCACGGGTCGGGCGAGCCCAGTGCGCGGCCGGAGCATGGTGGTCGTGCGCGGCCGTCGGGACGGCCGCGGTGAGCGCGAGGGAGAGGGGGGAAGCTCACGGTGGGGGAGTAGGGACTAGGGCAGTGGGCTCGGGGCGGAAGACGGGGACGACGTCGACAGAGTCGAGGCGGAGGAGCTCCGGGTGGCGTCGGTGAGGTGGCGGCGACGTCGACGGTGTTGAGTAGGCTTCGGGCCATGAGGGAGAGGAGACGGGGCTGCGGGGAGGAGGCCGGGAGGGGTGGCGCTCGGCGATTTGGTGGCGGGGTCGACGCGCGGGGAGACACGGTCACCAGGGTCGGGGGGTGGCGAGCGCCCCCGATCCAGATCGGGTCGTGGGGTGGGGGAGAGGAGCGAGGGATCGTGGGGGAAGTGGGGGTGTGGTGGTGGATCGGGCTAGGGTTCAAGGGTGGTGGGGGGTTATGCGGGGAGAGGTGGGCCGGCCGGGGTGGGCTGGCCGAATGGGCCGGCCGGTTGGCTAGCTGGGTCGGTTGGCCCGGGGGTTTGGGGGGTTTCTTTTCTTTTTTTTGTTAGTTTGTTTTTTTCTATTTTATTTCTTTTAAAAGTATTTAGGCATTTTATAAAAATGTGTTTTTTGTACTATAATTACCTATGCCATTTTTGGCATAGCCCGAACATTTTAGTTTAATATTTTGAAAACTTTTGTCGTTTGATTGATTTAGGATTTAAATTCAAAACGGTTTCGAATCAACCCGAGATTAATTACAGTGACAGAGGTGATGTGTCATCATTAGTAGAGGACTACTGTAGCTTGATTATCTAGGCGTCACAAGCGCTGGCCTAAACAAGCGCTACTACTACAAAATAGCTGGAGCGTCGTAGCAGTAGCGCTGGCGCCCGCGCTACTGGTAGCTCAAAAACCAGCGCTACTGGTAAGGTTTTCCATAGTAGTGATAGCTGGTGGATCCGAGCTGTCAGCGGGGGGAACGTATTATTCGTGAAATACTGAGGCTCTTCTGGTGGGTCCAATATATTAGGTGGAGGAATCATTATTTCGCGCATAATAAGGAGGCATTTCCTTGTGGGCGGCCGTGGACCCAGCTGTCAGCCTCTCCACATACAGTCGACTTCCGATGGATGTCGTTCGTTGACCATGTTGACCACGCCACGCCGAGAGCACCAGTGCGGGGGATGACGGCGAGCCCTACGAAGGGAATGACATGGAGCCGGGGAAGACATGACAGTGGTTGCCCACGCGGTGGGGAGTACGAGGGTTGACTGGTTCGGTTGCTGTCGCCGGAGAATAACAGTAGGTGTGGGTGAGTAGAGGGATGGCTAGGCCAGCGATGGGGCGGTGAGGCCTGCGCTGCAGCACAGCCAGGCGTGGGAGGAGGGAGTAGGCACTCCCATCGATGCTTGTTTGAGTGGCTGGAGAAGGAAGAGCAAAGATTGAAGTAGCACAATGGCCGTTGGATGGACATCCAACAGTCACTGCTTGTGCGTTAACCTCTTTTTAGGAAAGCCTCAAATCCGTGGGAAACAGCATACCGCCCATCTTCCATTATTTCTATTAATTTACAGCCCATTTTCTAATTATTAAGATTTCTTTGGAGCCCATATTCATTTTGTTAGCATTACAACCCATATTGTGGCCACAGTTAAAAAATTATACGAAATTTTGCATATTTCGGTGCGGTCCGAACTGTTTTTAATCCCGAAATTTCGAGTCACATTCAAACTGATTTTAAAAATAAATGTATATCAATATAAAAACCAACAAATTTTCCATGCATAAAAGTCAATGCAATTTAAAATCTCGAAATGAAAAAAGAAGAAATTTGAAACTAATTGTCGGTTTGATGTGTTTTAAAAATGTGTAGCCTATTTCTCATTACCGTCAGGCCATTTTCTCGGCCAGCCGAATGAAGCTCTCCTCGTCTTGAAAGTTTGCAGCCCAACAGGCCTGACAAACTGACTTACTTGACAAATCACAAACAAACTAGGCTAGCCATTTTCAGAAAGAACAAAAAAACCACTGGGTTGGTCTGTGGTAAACATAAAAGAAAAGGTTGTCTAGACAGGCCAGAGTGCCCCCACACAGCCCAGTTCACACCCTGCTTCCGTCTCAAAAACAAATTAGATAAATGCCACTCCAATTATGGCAATTCATAAAAATGCCACCGCAATTTTCAAACTTTGAAAAATGGCACTGCAATTTTTGCAAACTTTGAAAAATGCCACTGCAATTTGCAAACTTTGAAAAATGCCACTCCAGACTTCGAAAAATGCCACTGGAAATGGCATGAGATGGCATTTTCAATGTTTGGAAATTGTAGTGGCATTTCTCGTTGTGCAATTCTCTCGTTTATTGACTACGTCGATAATGGCATGGGACCCAGATGTCAGAAATCCATTAGGAGTAGCCATTTTTATTATTGGCTTGAAATAAGGAGGCACTTGCTTGCATCTTGCCATGACCTTGGTGGGTCCCCACTGTCATCCTCTCCACGTACAATCATCTCCTGATTGTGTACGCGTCAACCTGGTAGGCCCACAAGTCAGCCTCTAAACCCGTGGCGGACAAATACAACCCATTTAAAAAAGTAACAGCCCATTCCATATGTTCAAATGGAAAGATCAACATTCAGAGCAAAGTAATAGGTCTGATCCAGATATAGAGTACTGAACTTCCACGTTCACAACCATCATAGCCAAGTTAACTCTCTACTCCCACTAATAGTCTAGTAGTGTACAAGTAGAAACTTACTCTTAGCTAACTAGATGACGATGATGTCCGACATATGCCGTACACGCTAAACGCCGGCAACGGCGTCCTCCGCCTCACCTCGGACTTGCCAGATGTGCGATACGACGTATTGCTCGCCCGCATTGGCCCTTTCCATGCCGGCATGGTCCACCGAAGCTTCATCTTCTAAGCGGGAAACCCACTTGACGAGCTTGTAGTAAAATTCGGTGTCGCGAACGCGTGCGTGCCCGACAGCCCGCAGGGCTATTTACCGGGCGCCGGCCTCCACGTAGTCGGCCCAGTTGCGGGCGCTCTGCTCGCGACTCAGAGTGTCGGTGCACTGCTGCTCCATGTCTTAAATCGGCAATACGTTGCTCCTCCGCCAGGCAGTCGCGCTCCAACAACTCCTCATACTCCACATTGTCATCTAAGGACCCATAGAATTCCTCCTCCCTCCGCCTGCTTTCCAGTGAAAAACCAAACACTAGTTTCGGCTCGAGCTTGTCGTGGAAAACTAGAAAAAACTGAAATTATGACTGTGTCATCCCGTCCCATCAGTGCAATCGAAACATCCAGATGAGGTACTCCCTCCTTGTCAATAAAGATTCCATGGATATAGAAGGCCTCAACAATTAAAGCGCATCTTTTTTTCGCATCAGTTAGCTGCCTTAATTATGGCCGGCTGCATGTAGCCACTCAGAATCGCTCGCAGCCAGTACGTGGAGGAGCATGCAACAGGTCGCAGTGGAGGGCACGCATGCAACCACTTAAATTGCTGGAATTAATTAGGCTTAAACTTTTGCATGTAGTTAATTATTGCCATGCGTTGGTCTCGCTACTTTGGCTCACGGGACTAATAAACCCGGACGGAGGGAGTACCTTGGTTGGTGAGATTTTTGAATTAAACCCTGAAAACTGGAAAGGAGATACTAGTACCTGCATGATCCGCTATTTATTTGTGTAGGAACGAGTAGGTCGTTTCTTGAATTGAGCCCTGCAAACCGGAAAGGAGGTAGTACGTGTGTGATCTTCTATTTATCCATGTAGGATCGAGTAGGTCGGATAGTGTACGTGTAGGATCGAGTAGGTCAGATGGTGTACGTGTACGATCGCATTAGCTGACGAACGTTGGCTGGGAGATAGGGCATTTGCGAACTTTTTTGCTAGCAGTTTCTTCAGATTCGCATGACATTTTCTTCAGAGCTGCTTGTTAGTTTCACCAGAGGTAGGCATTTTTATTCAAAAAACTGCCACTTCGGATCTTGCGCCGCAACTAAAACTGCCAGGAGTGTGTTACTAGGCTAGCTAGTGATCAATCAGTAACTTGTAAGCACTGAGGGAACAGAAATAAGGAACTATTAGTAACTTGTAAACACCGAGAACACGGAAATAAGGATCATGCTATGCACAGCAGTAAGAGTCGATCCGTTTGAAATGTTCACACAAGACTCACAGGCTAGGCATTGTAATATGTTCACATGAGTAGCCCAAATTAAAAACCAACTAGTATGATTCCCATACATAAGATCAACATGTTAATGCATCTCAATGATTGACAGATCATATACAAATATGTAGCTCCAAAGCAAAGATCTAGAAAAAACATATGTTCTTCCTACTAATATGGATGCTTCTCTTGGCCAACATTTAGTACATCCTGAAAGACAAATTTGTTTGTGAAGTCTACAATTCCTCTTGCAAACGTAAGTGGTTTCACCAACAGCTGGAACCATGAGAATGAACCACACATGATGGAGGAACATCCACTGCAATATGATTTGGTCTTCTCTCGATCACACGGCGAGAATATTTTTGGAATACAAACTTTAACTTTGGCAAAATGATGCCCATTGTATAATCAGACCAAAGCAATGAAGCACCTAGTGTTGGCCAATAAATAGTACATTACTACTTTTCTGTAGTCCATGAAGTGACTATCCAATCTTTCTATGTCTATTTTCAAATGGCACTGCATGCAGTGACTATACTATTATCTTATGCAGTTCAACCAAAATTGTGGTCACTTTGTTTGTTTGCCAAATAGCAACGGGCAGACATCTCTGTCTGCACAAATATCAATCGGCTAGTAAACATATACCCCACCTTGTATTTTCGGTTTAAACACATCTCTTCCCCTTAGCATCTGCCATGTTTTGCACTAGACAATTTGATACAGTCATGTTTTTCCCTGGACAATTTCATACTAAATTGCTTTGCTGGTTCAGAGCAGAAATATAGCGCCTATTCTTCATTAGACCAAGGATATCCATGTTCGCAGTGATGGAAGAGGTGAAATCGATACAACAGAAATTGAGCATCCAATCATTGAATCCTATCCTGCACCTCCAATGTAGGTCCACCCTGCCAATAAATTCACATGCCAACCACTAGTATTACTATCTAATGACAGTACAAAAAGAGTAGCAAGATAGTAGCAAACCATGTACCTTCGTAATGAACAGCTCATAGTGCCACCAATTGGATATAAAAGTTTGGAAGAAAACATGCTCCTAATGTTGAACCATTTGGACTTTTTGTGCAGTTCCCTGTTTGCATAGATATTGAAAGTGTGATTACTATAAAAGTGGCACTAGTTGAAGCATAGACTCACAAATATAAGCATTCCAATTTCTTAATGGGAAAAGGTGGCAATACTGTTTCTAACAACCTGTTTGAAGGAATAAATAAGGCAACAACGGCTGATGTCAGGAAGGCATATATAGTTCTTTCTGAAATAATAATCGATTCCTGACCTTTCCTCTTCTTTTAAGCATATTTTGTGCAGTTCAACTAAAATAAAATGACATCACCGCCTTGACAGTTCAGTGACACTGTACAAAAGGAAATGACTTAGCATTACATCATGATGTCAGATATGTAGTCGACAGGCATTAGAGATAAACATACAGACTTCCTCCGATAACATAATGAACATTAATTTTAACAAAGGTGTGACTAGCTTTACCGGGAGAATTTGAGTGAACTCTACACCCTCTGTTCCCTAATATAAGACGTTTTATCAGTTCAATTTAAAGTACCCAAATGTTTAGTATTTAGAAAAACATGTAGTAGTTTTCTTCAGCACATATCTGGGAAAGCTTGCCACACTTTATTTATGTCTATACACTAATGCAACACCATTTGAATAGTACAAATATACACTAATCCAGTGGCTAGTGCAACATTAGAGTAGTTATTTTATTACAGGGTACAGTACAATGGTTTTACTGAATAGATTTCAATAAACTCTAGCACTGGAAGATTTCTATAAGAATTAGCAATACAAAATGTAAAGGTAACAAGTTTCAGCATTGCTATACTAGCTGTGCATGCGCATTAAACCAAAAACAAAAGTCTGAAGGTAACTAGCATTATTAACTAATGACAGTATAAGAAAATTGCAAACCATGTACCTTCAAGGTAAATATCATTTAGAACTCAAGGGGACCTAAAAATTGCTATCCTAATCTTGATAATCGATCAAACATAAAAACTTGATCGAACGAATCAAGAGAACAGCCAGAGGAGGACGAGGTGCCCACTCTTGACCTTTCCTCTTAACACTGTACAAAAAAAATTGACTTATCTCATGAAAGTGAGGTATGTAATCTATAAGCATTAATAGTGCAAAAATCTGAAGGTAGTAACAAGATTTATCATTGGTATACTGGCAGTGCAACAACATTAGAATGCCTTAGCTAAAAAATCATCAATACATCCACAATCAACAGCTAACCCTGAAATAATCCAGTGACATTAAATGGCATTGCTTAAATATATTGGTGGTATTAGATTGAGTGCGGCATTAGTTAAATGTGGCATCACTTTAGCAGTAGCATTTCTTGACTTGACTGCTGGCATTATACTAACAGAAAAAAGTGGCAATAAGAGCATGGGAGGCCCATTCAGACAGTGGGCGCACCAGTACGATGTACCTCCACAGATGCAAACAGTGGTGAGGGAGGTATGGTTGCCCAGAGCAACAAATATCCAGGCAGGATATGTGGATTACGTCCCATTTTTGTTCTCTTCAGGCACCTTTTTCCTATGTGAGAACAACAAACCAATCGACCTGGTCATTCTCTATTGTGTTGTCATGCCTTTCTACCCTTCTTCTACCAAGAGACACAAGACTCGTTTCTTAGCTACTGATTTTTTCCCTTTTCAACCTAGATGTAGGTTTGATGCCTACTCTCTTGGACATCACAGTCTCCCTTCCTTTCCTTATTCAACCCAGACATGGATTAGTCTGCATGAAGTAGGGTTTCCTTCAATAGTGCAAATTAAGGTTTTTCGTCTGTGTGGCCAGTAGAGCAGAGGATAGAAAATTGGAAAGATGGTGGAGTGGAAAAAGATACACATGCAGCGACGTGGCAGATGGGGCAATAGAACAAGGGTATGGTTCAAAAAGAGGTAGCATACCTAAGGGTCGACGAGAAGTGGCTTCACTCGTGGTCGTCGTCCTCTGCACACACTATGATAATGAGCTTGTGGACGAAGGCCATCCCGCACAGGAGATAGGTCTGAGAGGACGGCCTTGTCGTCTGTGCGTGACCTCACTCGCCAACGAGGAGTGCATCAACGCTGCATGTCCTGTCCTTCCCTGGCGGATCTGTGACCAGCGGGGAGGAGAGAGAGAGGCCGTGTTTTTAGATCTGGAGAGAGGGTGATAGTTTGAGAAGCAAGTGGGCATCCCTTAGCAAGAAAGCGCGGAAGCTCCAGCCTATATATATATATATTATACTACTAGTACTAGAGGTTGAGTAGTGGTAGAGTACTTTATATTTTCTCTGCATACAGTACCAGTTAGACGTGCTTCAAAACTGAACGACATGCCATTAAAAAAATAAAGTCAAGAAATAATGCGGAACTTCCGGCCAATGCGGCCAGATCACATTTTGCACGAGAAACGACACACCATGTTTCGTTGACATGTGGTCCCGTTCCAACATGTCAGTGAGACGATGGTGACTCCTTTTGTACAATTCCCGAACGGACGCCTATGTACGTCGGGGTGCCTCTTCGTGTACCCTGGCAATCATCCACTGCCTCTTCTCCTTCCCCTCTCGATTGGGAACTGCTGTCGCATGCTCTTCCTCCCTCCTCCATTTGCCTTCACCCTTCCTTCTACCATTGTTCAATCGTCTTCTCCATGGGTGGAACAAGCCAGAAACAACCCTGTTATTCTTGCCCCGATCTGAAAGATGAGGTGGTGGAGGAACTCATTGATCGGTGCGACGTCATCACCTCGGCTAGTATGGAAAGTTCATTCAAGACCATTCTCGACTCAACTAATAACATCATTACAAGGAACCCAAGGGTCCAGGAGCGGTTTGATATCCCTTATCTTCTTCGCTATAACCATGTTTGCATGGGTGCGGATGACGAAGGCCTCGTCTTGTGCAAGTTGATGCCGCTTTATAAAGATACGTATGATGTTAAGTTGCCATCGCTTGAGGGCAAGTCTTGGGCAGGTACAAATGGAGATTGGGTTGTTTATATTGGGTACAACTGCGAGTGGGAACTTGTGAATGTGTACACTCATCACCGGGTTCCACTTCCAAAAATCTCAGACTGCCCAGAGGTTGAGCACACCGGTATGATACGCATGTTCAAATACGATCATGGTGACAGTCTTCTACGAAAGATAGCAATTTCTTGAGTTCCCAATCGCTCTTGCCATTATAGGAACTATGGAGTTGTTGCGATCTTCAACAAGCTTGTTGCCGTCCTTCGTGGTTCGATTGGATGGATATTGCTCAAAAATCAATTTCTATACACGGATGTGTATTGTGATGCAATTCAATACGAGGGTCGTGTTTTTTCTACCACCACTCATGGCACTATTTTTGCATGGGATCCTCGTAGTTTCGGTACATTTGTCTTCCACCGTAATTATAATTGTTTCATCCACATGCATGCGGGTTAGCAAGTTTCCCTTTACTAATTAACCTTCTTCTTTTGTTTCCAAGGTCCTGTGAACATTCCACCAGCTATACTTGAAATATTTTGTAACCAAGGGGGAGATGACTATGGTGTTGATCACGAGCATGAGGAGGAGGAGGGCCCATATACTCAGTGGCACCTGTCAACTTATTTCGATGGATCACCCCTTCTTGTTTATATACATCCCACGGCTAATGTTACTACTAAGGAAGCAGGTGTTGTCTCCCATGGTCGCACTCTCCGTACCTATTCCAGCACCCGTTGCATGGTATTCGAGATGGATACTAGTGTGCTAGTGCCAACATCTTCTCCCTGGTACAGTATTGATAGTGTTGGAGAAAACTCGCTCTTCCTTGGACAAAACTATCCAATGATGGCGAAAGGCGATCCAACTGTTGTTGACACAATGTTACTACCATTTATGAGAAGCAATTGTATCTATACCTCGGACGTTGCGGTGGTTCCCTACCCTGGTCCTGATATAGTAGGCCGCTTCAGCCTGGATGATCAGTCCTGCGCTAGTCTCGATATTGACAGTAGCTGGCCCTTCCTAGAGAATCACTTGTGGTTCAAAGGAAGCATTTCCAACACCGAGGATTAGTTGAGTTGAAGTTTGTTTCATTTCTTGTTATTTGTTGTGTGATGAAAACTTTAGTATTTATGATGTATCCTCATTGTCGTTGTGGGTTGATGACCTGTTTTATGTAATAAAATGATGTGCCTGTGATAAACTTACTAAATTTATGAATGGCTTTCGAGTCGCTTCTCTAAGTGGGTGCAGCGACGAGCCAAAAAATATTTTTTGAATACATAATTGTGCGTGCATTGCAACAGGTTATCAGATGAGGACAATCAACAATAGTACACTATTTGTACTAGCTTCACATGCTGCATTATCTCTATGTCTACGTACGTAATACAACAAGTTTTAAACTTGAGACCAGCCACCCACGCTCACAAAGAACACTTTTTAACCTAGCACAGACTCTAGGAAATTTGGCCATAGTGTGAGGTGGGCCATATGTTAATGTGTTCACTGTACGTAACCAGTGCCTTAATACTACTACTATATAGGAGTGGTAGGGTGGCATGGGCCAGAACAAGCATTCACGTCCATTAGTACGGCACACGCCACCAACATGACTTCCATCTGACACCATATTTCTTGGAGTCCGTGCTATAGCTATCTCTTCAACCTCGTCATTTCTCTAACTCAGCCAACGCGCAGCGGGAGAGGTGGGGGTTTGCCGATAGTCGGTTTCCTCAACTGCGGTCCCACTTGTAAGGCCAACTCCAACGCACGACCCCAAACGGACCTCCGTTTTCCTAGATTTTGTCTGTTTGGGTAGGGCAATGGAGTCGTGTCTGGGCCATTTCTCGGACGCGGTGGTCGTGCGCCCAACGCGCGGACGCATCCCGGCCACGTACATTTTTCTTTGCAAACACATATCTTTTTTTCATCATTGATTTTTGGTACATGGAAATACATCACCAAAATTTGACTAGAAAAGCAAGACCAAAGAAAACAAGAACCGCAAGAATACATTTTATAAGATATCCAACTTCCATAACTGCTCTTGTAAGTTGGATTAGTGCCTTCTCGATGCATTCATTGTTGACCCGTGGAGGCTCGATCTTGCGTGCTTCTTTCTTCTTCGAGTGTAAAGAAGTAGACGTTGCTTCCTCGCATCTAGTCTCATGTGTAGCCTCTATTCTATCAACAAGTGCACTAGTCTCATCTCTAGCCTCTATGCTAGCTAAAAGTGCTACAACATCTACTAAATTGCGCTCTATCAATATATCAATGTACTCTTCTTCCCAATACCAAAACTTGCATCCATTCTACACAATAAAGTTTTAAGTTAGCACAACAAGTCTAATCCAAGAGCGCAACCGAAGCTAAAGTAGCACATACCCCATCGGCTGAGCGAGCACGCTTACGAGCGCTGACGAGCTTTTGGGTCAGCACCGAGCCCGGCTGACCGCCATTCATGTATCTGCCAGCGGACCGCCGACAGTATAGATCCAAGCGGCTATAGGAGGAGTCAGTACCTGCATTCGGCCTTGCGGCCTTGACGGGGCCTTCCGGCCCGGTGCCCGGCCAGTCCATGGCATGACGCGGCCTCACACAACCGGGCGAGCTCAAGCCCGACCAGATCTGCTCCAAATCCGGCCGCCGAGTGCGCAAAACACATAGCCATGGTTGGGTAGCTTAGGGGCGTTGAGGGAAAGTGGGTTGAGTGAGCGCGCTTACGAGCTGCACACACTGGAGTTGGCCTAGCGGCGTGGCGGACCATTCGTGTGGGGGTGCCAAGTAGCTTCGCTCGTGTGGGGGACAGAAGCCATCCCGCGCGGGGGCTAGGTCTGATAGGATGGCCTTGTTGTCAGTGTGTGACCTCTGTGGCAACCGTCCACTCCCCACTAGCCTCTTCGTTGTCATGTGGTCGCGTTCCCACATGTCAGTGAGAGGACTGCTAGTCCTTTTGTACAATTTACGAACGGATGTCTATGTAGGCCGGTGCGCCTCTTCGTGTACCATGGCAACCGTCCACCGACTCTTCGCCTTTCCCTCTCGATTTGGAACTGCTGTCTCACGCGCTTCCTCCCTCCTCCATTTGCCTTCACCCTTCCTTCTGCCATTGTTTGATCGTCTTCTCCATGGAGGGACCAGATCGGAAACGACCCCGTTTTTCTTGCCCCGATCTGAATGATGACGTGGTGGAGGAACTCATTGATTGGTTGAGGGAGTCCTGGATTAGGGGGTCTCCGGACATCTGAACTATATCCTTTGGCCGGATTGTTGGACTATGAAGATACAAGATTGAAGACTTCATCCCGTGTCCGGATGGGACTTTCCTTGGCGTGGAATGCAAGCTTGGCAATACGGATATGTAGATCTCATCCCCTGTAATCGCCTCTGTGTAACCCTAGCCCCTCCGGTGTCTATATAAACCGGAGGGTTTAGTCCGTAGGATAACAAACAATCATACCATAGGCTAGCCTCTAGGGTTTAGCCTCTACGATCTCGTGGTAGATCAACTCTTGTAATACTCAAATCATCAAGATCAATCAAGCAGGACGTAGGGTATTACCTCCATCAAGAGGGCCCGAACCTGGGTAAACATCGTGTCCCCTGCCTCCTGTTACCATCCGCCTTAGACACACAGTTCGGGACCCCCTACCAGAGATCCGCCGGTTTTGACACCGACATTGGTGCTTTCATTGAGAGTTCCACTATGCCGTCACCGTAAGGCTCAATGGCCCCTTCGATCATCGGTAACGATGCGGTCCAGGGTGAGGTTTTCCTCCCCAGACAGATCTTCGTATTCGGCGGATTCGCACTGCGGGCCAACTCGCTTGGCCATCTGGAGCAGATCGAGAGCTATGCCCCTGGCCATCAGGTCAGGTTCGGAAACCTAAACTACACTGCCGACATCCGTGAAGATTTGATCATCGATGGATTCGATCCCGTGTTAGGTGCACCGCACGATCACGACGAGCATGATTTAGCTCTGCCGTCGGACAGTGTTTGGGGATCACACCTACAACTACTCCGGCCTTCAATCTGGAGCAAATTGTGCCATCCGAGGACGGAAGGATAGACCCCGCCATGGAATTTTGCATAAATGGAATTTTGCATACATGGAAAAGCAATTAATTTGCTTATTTTTTGAACTACTATAGTCCATCTTGGATTGGAAGTGAGGTTGTATTCCTTAACAATTGAATGTTATGCAATTTTGGGTAAAAGATGACCTATTTTGGAGCAACTTTTGTGCAACTTCATATTTCACGTGCAAATTGGATTTGAATTCAGTGAAAAAGTTTCAAATGAGATATCGATCAAGATGATTAAGCATTGTCTTAGCAAAATGATTAGCTTGAACTCAGGGATTACTGTAGCATGACAGTGGGGGTGTTACAGCCGCTGAGAATCATAAAACCCTACTCCTCCTTTTATGGATTGAGGAAGGGATCTCAGTGGGCACGTAGTGCTGAAGCCCGGCACGGTCACCTTGGGGAGAGCAGTGTGACGACCGGAGACCAACGCTCCCGAAGCCTTCTAGTTGTTTCCTTGTCGATGTGTGTGTTTTATTTCTTTGTTGCATTCATCATGTCATCATGAGCATTGCATCCACATGTTTTCATAAAATTTGCATCCGCTCGTAGTTGCTTCTTCTCCCTTGTCTGTGTTGACCTGCTCTCAGACCAGCTGGGCTGCGCTCTCTCTCTCTCTCTCTTGTCTTCTCCGTAGCCTTTTGCCAAACCCTGTTGTCTCCGATTTCCCCTCTCGTCTATATGTCCAGCCTCTCTGCACATTTCATCGACCCCTCATATGTGCGTCCGAAACTGCCCCGAACCCGACCCGAGCAGTCATGACCGTTAGGTCCGGATCATCCCCAAACATCCCTCAAATATCTTCGATTCTTTGTTAGACTCCCCTAGGCTATTTATTCTTGACCGCCCGATTGCGACCGGAGGGACGAGGTAACCCCTACCGAAAATGAGCCTACTATATAAACAGCCTAACCCTAGTCCTAACCTGTCCCATCGTCCTATTCCCTTTTCCTGCCGCCAACCACTCTTCCTTGTTCCTCGGGAGCTTGTCCCATCACCGTTGGTTCCCTTCTTCCTTGGGATCCCTCCTGATCCACCTACCCAACCAGCCTTCTCGTTCCCTCCTCGATTTCAGCCACCACCCAGTCCCGTCAATCCATCCATCCCGATCCCCACCAACCAGAGCTGCCACCTTTGCCTCGTTCCCGAAGTTGTTGGCATCGAGTTCCCCCTGCCTCGCTAGCCTCCCGTGCCGGAGGCCTTTGCACTCGCACGTCTCCAACCCTCCCCGGGCCTCCTCGCCCGAGTAGTAGCAGCCACCAGTAGGTCGCCGTCTCCTTGCGTCCCCTTCTCCCCTTTTTTCTGGTTCTCCTCTAACCATCTCTCTCTGCTGCTCATGAACCAGCACCGGTCGCTGCCGTTCCGTTCATCTTCTAGCGAGGCGAGGCACTGAGCTCCGCCGTAAGTCCCCGTAACCACCGTCGGAGCTCCTCCTTGTCGCCGATGAGATGCCTTGCCGCCGCTCCTGCATTTTTCCCCTGCACCTTCCCTGTCTCGCATATCTCTCGACTGCCCTTTCTGTCTTCGCTGTAGCTAGCCGCCTTGACCACCAATGGGAGATGCTTCCCCTGCCTTGTTCGCACCCGGATCAAGCCGCTGCTGCCCTGCTGACCTCCGCCTGACCCGCGATCCCCTGAGGCCGCGCCAAGTTCTGTCGCTGCTCTGCATCACTGCGGGCAGCTAATCCAGTGGCACCCCATCGCCACGTTCGCCCCTGCCAGTGCCTGCATTGAATTCTCGTCGTGAGGCTCCAGCCGGCCTCCTCCAGCCTCTACAGCGACTGGTCCAAGGCCCACTGGGTGAGGCCACACCCCAACGCCCCTCCTTTTGTTTTTCCTCCTATTGTGCTAGCCTGCAGATTCGGCCCGTGTTGTTTTTTCCTCTGAACCAATTTTCCTATTAATCCAGTGAACACCAGATTTGCAGAAAAACCATCAGAGCTCATGCATTTAATAACTCAACAATAGTGCATCGTATTAAAAAAAATTATACATGTAAAATGCTTAGAATTTTGTCTAGTTTCATAATATGCTACTCTCATCCATGTTTAAAACGTTGTTTGCATTTAATTTGCTCAAATGCCATGTTAAAATGATTTAATTCATAACTAAATAATAATAACTCCGAATTAAACAAACTTTATATGTAAATGGGGTAGAAAATGCATAGGTTAACTTGGTGCAATTACTTTGCATGTTTAACAACATTAAAATTGTGTATAGGGCAGAACAGTACCAAATTCAAAATATGTGCATGAGGATTTTCCGCCTCTTTTAAACTTGCCTAAATAGTTAGTTTACTTATGCTTCACCTCTTGCCATGTTAAACAACATTTAATATTGTTGTGTACATAAACGAGATTGAACTAAATATTCGAATGTGGTGTTTCGTCAATATGCAACTCGTTGCATATTGAGCTCCACTTAACTTGTAGTGTTGTTTGTTTCATGACATGCATCATAATTGATTGTGCATCATGCCATGACTAAGCTTGTTGGCTTACCATGTTGTTTGCTTCTTTCCAGTTGTGCTTCATCACGATAGTTCCGGTAATGTTGCGATTGTGAGGATCCGTTCGACTACATTGGTTTGTCTACTTCATGGATTTGGTCCTCTTCCTAGCCGGATTTTAGGCAAGATGACCGTCACCTTGGATCTCACTACTTTATTTGCTTTGCTAGTTGTGTCGATGCTATCGCTATGTCGCGCTACCTACCACTTGTTTTTCAAGCCTGCCAAATTGCCATGATAGCCTCTAACCTTTCCCACCATCCTAGCAAACCATTGTTTGGCTATGTTACCGCTTTGCTGAGCCCCTCTTATAGTGTTGCTAGTTGCAGGTTGTTCCATGTTGAGACATGGATATCATGGATATCTTGGGATATCACAATATCTCTTATTTAATTAATGCATCTATATACTTGTTAAATGGTGGAAGGATCGGCCTTTTGCCTGGTGTTTTGTTCCACTCTTGCCACCCTAGTTTCCGTCATATCGGTGTTATGTTCCTTGATTTTGCATCCCTAACATGATGAGGGTTTATGGGCCCCTCTTGACAGTTCGCTTTGAATAAAACTCTTCCAGCAAGGCCCAACATTGGTTTTACCATTTGCCTAATAACAACTAAAACTTGCACATGGACTTTCCTGTGACGACCCAAGACTGACGCTCCATGTTTTTCAGTGTTGCCGCGTGTTTCATTTGTTTGTTGCATTCATCATGTCATCATTTGCATTGCATTGGCACTTCATTGCCCTCATTTTTTAAAAACTTGCATTCGTTCGTCGTTGACGTTTCTCCCTTTGCCTGCATCACCTTCCCTCTTAGCCGTTTTGCCTTCATTGACCGTTCCAGACCAATCGGGTTTTCGCTTCCCTCTTGACCGTGAATGCCTAACCCTCTTTGCGCAGTGCATAGACCCCTTGCGCACGTCCAAAAACTTTCCCGAACCAGAATCAGGTCGTCGTTATCGATGGGTCCGGATCATCCCTAAAATATCATCAGTTTCTCATTTGAACCTCCTAACCTATTTATCTCGACCTTCCAATTAAAATCGGATGATCCAAACTCCCCTCCTCTTCCTATATATATAGACCAACCTCCTAGACAACAACCCTAAAATTTGGCCCTTCTCCCATCGGGCCGCTGCTCCTTTTGTCTCTTCTTACTTGGGATCCATCCGGAATCCACCTCGGCTTCAGACATCAGCCAACCAGCGCACGAGCCTCCAACTCCCGATCCATTCTTCCACCAACCCTTGCACAGCCAGCCAAAGTTCGATCCTCAATGGATCGAGGTACTGCCTCCTCCCGCACCCCCTGCTCGCTCACCCCCGAGTAGGTCACTCCATAGCCGCCGCCGCCGACCACACCACCACCGAAGCAACCAGGATCCCGTCGTCGGAGCGGCCCAGCCAGGGCCTACCCGTTCCCCTTCCCCTTCCTTTCGCTCTCTGGTTTCCTCTCCCTCTGTTCATCCCCTCTGCTCATTTCCTTTGGATAGGAGACCTTCTTGGATGAACGCCAAGGCTGCCAAGAGGATCCAGACGCCACCGGCTTGCCTCTGCTCCACCTCCCCTCGCCAAATCTGCTCCGTTCCGGGCGCCCTCCACCTCGCTTGCCGCGGGAGCTCCAAGCAGACGCCTTCAAGGAGCCACCCGTCCGTGCGGGACCTCCAACCGACACCTCGGGTCCCTTCCGACCACCGGTGCCCTTCCTCACCCCGATCCTGCAGCCGCTGACCTCGTCGGTGAGCATTTAGGTCGCCCCGTCAGGCCCTTGCCATCCCACTGCGTCTCTCTCTCTCCTCCCCTTCCCCTGTTTCTCTCTGAACTCTATGTCTTTTCTTCAGGAAACAACAGCCTCCTTCAAGCGCATCACCTCAAGCCCCTGCTTCGTCTCCTCCTACGTGAATCGGATCCCCTCGCTTTGTTCCTGTGGGATCAGGCACGATCTGGCCGGGAAGAGCCCCGCCGCTGTGACCTCCTGCCTCCTGTCTCCATGGCGCCACCGCCGTTCTTCTTCAGCGAGATGCAGTGGCGCTGCATCAAGCGCACGGCAACCACGCGTGTGGATCACCTGCTAGACTCGTGATCTGGCCCAGCCAACGCCCTCCACCACCGATCGGGCCAAGAGACCATGGTGAGCCTCCCAAGTTCCTGTAGCCCAAGCCGCTGCCCTGTTCCAGATTCAGGCCATCTCATGTGTGTTTTTCCTGGACGAATTTGTCTATTATCTAATGTTTTGCAGTTTTACAGAAAAACCCTTGTCGATCATGCATATAATAACTCCACAACCGTGCATCAGATTAAAATGATTTATACATGTAAAATGCTTAGAATTTTGTCTAGTTTCATAATATCCAACTTCCATTCATGTGTAAAATGTTTAACATGCTAAAATGATTTATTTCATAACTAATTAACCGTAGCTCCGATTTAAATAAACTTTATATGTAAATGGGGTAAAAAATGCATAGATTAACTTTATGCACTTAGTTTGCATGTTTAACAACTCTAAAATATGGTTTAGGACAGATCAGTACCAAATCCAAATTATGCACATGGGGATTTTCCGGAATTGTTGTTTGTTATTTACAGCCTCATTTAAATTGCCTAAAATGTGTAGATTACATATGCTTCACATCTTGCCATGTTTAACAACATTTAATATTGTTGGGTAGCATAAACAGGAGAGAACTAAATAATTGCATGTGGTGTTTCGTCAATATGCAACTCCTTGCACATTAAGCTCCACATAACTTGTACTATTATTTGTTGCACTTTGCCATGCCATGCCTCATTAAAATGGACATGCATCATATTTGATTGTGCATCTTGCCATGTTTATGTGATGGTTGTTTACCATGTTGTTTGCTTCTTTCCGGTTATGCTTCTTCTCGATAGTTCCAGTTACGTTGCGATTGTGAGGACCCGTTCGACTATGTTGGTTCATCTACTTCATGGACTCGTTCTTCTTCATAGAGGGATTTCAGGCAAGATGACAGTCACCTTGGATCTCACTACTATCTTTGCTATGCTACTTGTCTTGATTCTATCGCTATGTCGCGCTACCTACCACTTGTTTATCAAGCCTTTCAAATTGCCATGAACCAGCCTCTAACCTTTTTCACCTTCCTAGCAAACCGTTCGTTTGGCTATGTTACTGCTTTGCTAGCCCATCTTATAGTGTTGCTAGTTGCAGGTGCAGTTGCATTTTGTTCCATGTTGGGACATGGATATCATGGGATATCACAATATCTCTTATTTAACTAATGCACATATATACTTGGTAAAGGGTGGAAGGCTCGGCATTTTGTCTGGTGTTTTGTTCCACTCTTGCCGCCCTAGTTTCCGTCATACCGGTGTTATGTTCCTTGATTTTGCGTCCCCAACACGGTGAGGGTTTATGGGCCCCTCTTGACAGTTTGCTTTGAATAAAACTCTTACAGCAAGGCCCAATATTGGTTTTACCATTTTCTCAACGTAATAACTAAACATGATAATAAATTTGACGCATAGGGAGTTAGCGCTACCCGAGGTTCGTTATTCAACCTAATACGGGGGGCCAGTGCTGATGGTGTTGGTCCCATACTAGAGCACCATGCTGGACTGCCCCTAGAAAATTTGGGGTATCTGGATCATGTACGCTTCGCTTATCCGGACATGGTCTGAGACGAGATACGCCCGGCTACTATCAGGTTGTCGGCACGCCGGGAGGTCTTGCTGGAGTTGTTTTACCATTGTCGAAATGTCTTGTGCACCGGGATTCCGGGTGTGATCGGAGGGTCCCGCGATGGAGGATTGTCTCCGCGGATCATGAGCTTGTCATGGGCTAAGTTGGGACACCCCTGCAGGGTTTAAACTTTCGATAGCCGTGCCCGCAGTTATGTGGCATATGGGATTTTTTTTAATATCCGGTTGTGGTGGACTTGAACTAAACTCAATTAAAATACACCAACCGCGTGCATAAGCATGACGGTCTCTTTTCGGGTGCATTCGAGAAAAGAACACAGTTGGGTCATGTTTGAACGTAAGTAGTTCAGGATCACTTCATGATCATTACTAGTTTTGTGACTGTTTGTGTAGTTTCTCATCTTACTCTTGTACTCATAAGTTAGCCACTATATATTGCTTATCTTCTTGCTGCAGCCTCACCACTTATCCTTTTCCACACCAATTAAGGTTTGCTAGTCTTGATACCCATGGTAATGGGATTGCTGAGTCCTCGTGGCTCACAGAATACTACAACAACAGTTGCAGGTACAGGTTATGCAAAGCTTTGATGTGAGAGCGTGATGCTTGCTTCTTTTGGAGTTCTTCTTGTGCTTCTTCTTTGATCAAGGGATAGATCCCGGGTCGGGAGCCTGGGCTAGCAGGGTGGATGTCGTTCTTATTTTCATTTATTTTCATCCATAGTCGGATCCTGCTCTTTTGTATGATGCTTGCTATGTATTGATGAACTGTTGTATTCATGTTGTAACTTGTGGCGAGTGTAAGCCTTTATCTTGTATTATCATCTATTCCATACATGGTATGTTGTAATGATATCCACCTTGCTATGCGCTTGAAATGCGGTTGTGCCCCAATCATGAGTTCATCACGTGATTGGGATAGAATCGCATGTTGGGTGCTACAAGTTGGTATCAAACCCTTACCGACTTTAGGAGCCCCCTTGATGGATTGAACCGCTGCCATTGTTGAGTCTAGAAGAAAAACTGTTTTGAGACTTTGTTATATCGGAGAGTAGGAAGTCTTTTTACTCCTTATCCCCTTCTTCGCTCTGGTGAGGACTCCTGACATAGATGTTTTGACTTCACTCTCCTCTTTTCACTCATTTTTTTAGGATCACGCGGGTATTGTTGCATCGTTGTGATATAATTGTGACGGGAAATATGTCTTGGTGCCTCCTGACATTTAGGGGTTGTGAAAGTGTCCCGGGAGTTGAGCTCCAAAGTGTTTTTGTCACGGTGCTTATCATTTCAGTTTTGGAATACCAGAGGTCGCCGACATCGAAAACGCTTCTATACTCTTTGTGGTGAGAGTAGTTTGACGACACTCAATACTGGGGAGAGCAATCAGATGTATCACCACATCTAGTATATCGGATGTTTTTGAAGGTTTGTGGTACACGATTTCCGAAGGTTTCTTGATTATGTGTTGAAGGATGATTACAGTTGGAGCGCAGGGCTTGGTAGTTGTGTGATATATTGTGTCTCCCAGTATCCCCAACACCAGATTGCATAACCAGAAAGTTTCAGGAGTTCATAGGTGGGAAAGTTACCTAGGATATCTTTCGGAGAGATACATGATATGAGATTGGGGTTCGACGTCTAGTAGTCCGCCTGTCCATGGTTGGTTTTACAATGGTCTCGTTGTGTCTTAAAGAGTCCTTGGCTATGCTGACTCCGGGACGCTTCGTATGTCATGTGCACTGCCTTTTACATGATGGTGTTGTATGATCGAGCCTGTGCGGGCCCCACCACGAAAACTTCGAACGAATTCTCTATCATATGTTTGTTCTGGCTTATTTTGCAAGCCAATCCTTTGTTTCATCTTGAGTTATGGTATTCAAGTTGCTTCGATGTTAAGTGTTGATTCCATACCTTATTCTAAGCGATGTTCTCATATTTCTATGGGAATGCTCATCCTTCCTGTTTATCGAGATTGTCATGTCAATTCTTTTCCAACCTGTGCGCTTCTTGTCAAGATGATCCTCTCATTTTCCCCATTCGCGAGATCAATTCTAAGTTCTCTCAATGGTGTTTGTTTCATTCATCCCAAGTTGTCTTTGTTTTTCCCGCCCTCCCTCCCTTTTCCTCAAGGACTTAGATTTCTTAATCAAGCATCCTTCCTATTGATGGGAAGTCTCTCCATTCTTTTCCGTTAATGTTCTTATCCGGTGATTCTCAGGAAGATACTAAGGAAGCTTCAAGTTTATCATTCTTTGTTCTCATTTCTTCTCCAGTGGATTCAATTCAAGCTTTTGGTGTTGATCATATCCCTTTCCTCGGTTCAAATGCTTTCTCATGTTGGAAGTTCTTATCCAAGCATCTCTTGATCATTAACATTGCAATACTTGTATCCGGAGTGCTGAAGATATCTCAGAAGATTCATGTTTCCATTCTTAATCCGTTCAAGCTATTTGGAGATTATTATGTCATTCAAGTCATTTGATTCAACCGATGCAATCTCTCTTAAAAATAATTTCAACGGTGTTTCTCTTGAGTGGGCCCTAACCCACAGGTCTTTTCCTAGGATCTTACCTGACTCTTCTAATTTTTTTCGGAGCTATTCTCAAATTCTTTTTAAAATCTGATGTAAGAATGAATTTTCATCAGTCATATGTTTTCTCCAAGATCTTTCAAATTATTTTCATCGTTGGTTCAACATTTCTATTATTCATTCCAGAGTGCCTCAACAATTCATGGTGGTGTTTCTACCATCATTCTCAAGATTTGAAGATCGAAGAAGATTTTTTCTCCTAAATCTTGGTCTGTTTTCTTGAAGATGTGTAGTTCAGGCTTGATGCCATCCTCTCATAATTGTTTTCGATTATGAGAATTCTTTTCACCCATCCGACAAATTTCGGGAGTTGAATCCTTTCTCGATCATCCGAAGGCCATCATTTCTGAATATTAATCAATCTCAACGTTCAGCTCTCATTCCTATTTCTTGTCGGTGCACATTCAAGTATTGTTTAGTCAGCTCATGATCTCGTTTTTCTCTTTTATCTAAATTCCCTCAAGTATCTTATTCATTTCTAATTCTTCCTGGTGATTTGTTCTCTTTTGTTTGTTCGTTTCCAAAGTCTTACAATTGTCCATTCAAGATTACTCCTCTCTTGGTATCATATCAATTCATTTGTTCTTTCCTAAAGCCTACCGGTGGTTCGTTGAAGACCTTCCCAAGTTGTGCTTTTTCTCTGCTCGGTTCTTTTTTCAAGAGGAATAAGTTGCATGCCAAATCTGTTTGTCATCAATTAAACTTGATGAGGATAAGCATGACATAACTCTTATTCTTATTTCAACAAGGTGATTTAATCCTTTCTTCCGGAGATTGCTCATGATGAATAAATTGTCAGTTCTAGTGTTTCATCTTTTCCTTTTTTCCAGAGTTCCAAGCTCTCTCAATTATCTCACCCTGAAGCGCCATCTAAATCATTGCAAGGCTTCGTCTTGTTCTTTTTAAATTTCCTTTCATTGGATCATTCTTCTATTGTCGGAGTTCTCTCAAAGGATCAATAGAGTGGTTCTTTAAGGATTTAATTCCTTCTTCAAGTGTTCATCAACATCCTTGTTGGAAAAGAAAAAGCATTCTTCATCTTGCATTACGAAATACCATTCTTTCTATCTTACCTTTTGAGATGGTGTTATGTCACTCTTGACAGTTTCTCTTCATGTTTCATGATTCACATTTTGTCAAGAATGATGTATTTTAAATCCATCAATCTCTTCATTGGAGTTATCTTGGTAAAGATTTCACCTAAGGCCTTCCTTAAGGATTGTGCTAATTGTGGTGCTTATCAATGATCCAAGTTTTCTCCTATCCTCTCAGTGAAAGAAGTTTTCATCTCTTCGTTGATCTCAACTAATTGATTCCGTTAGTGGCTGGTCTTCACCTCATAATTTTGAGATGTTTTCCATAAGTCGACGGGAATTATATCTTTTTATTGTTGACTTTCCAACAACTCCATTCAATCCTTCTTTGCAAGGATGATCTTCAAATTCAATTTTGGTAGGAGTTGTCATTTTTCTTCTCCGTCCATCATCTCATTTTGTCAAGATCATGTTCTTTTGCTTGTTTATCCATTTATATGGTGTGGTGTCCTCTACTCAAGTTCTTTTCATCTTATCAAGTCTTGCATCTCTTTTCAACCGGAGTGATGTTCGAATTTTTTTTCTGACATACTTATGACACTTCTATGACCATAATTGTGACAAAACCCGGTATCATCATAGATGTGGTGGGGTCCTACTTCTATGTCAAAAAATCATGACAGAAAATGGGCTTTTCGTCCTGGGCGGGTCGGAGACGCAGCTGCATGATATTCTTTGGGCCATTCATGATGGAAAAAACCGTGGTAGAAGCGAGGGTGAGGAAAATATCGGGGAGTTCCCAGTTACGGTGGGTGGTCGGGGGCCGAGCGATGTGTGTTTCTCTTGTACATACGCGCATGTGTGCGAGGCATTGGCCTCTAATTGATCCCGAGCGAGGCATTGGGCTCTAACTGAACCCGAGTGATTGCACTGCAAGCTACGCGCTACTGAACTTGCGTGATCGATCGATGGCTGTTAACTGAACCCGATCGAGCGATTCCTTCGCTACTGCTGCTAACTAAAGCCGGTCGATGCTACCTCTGGATGAACAATGATCGTTGTTGGGGGGTTTGGATGAACAGTTCCTGATGGGGGTTGGATGAACAGGAACCCGTGGTAGTAGAGGCCGGTGCCGCTGGATGAACAGTACCCTGATCGATCGAGCCGGTGGATGAACAGGACCCCGTGGAGGGCTTGTTGAACAGTAGCCGGTGGAGGGCTCGTTGAACAGTAGCCGGTGGAGGGCTGGATGAACAGTAGCCCGTGGAGGGGTGGTCGAACAGGACCCCCGTGGAGGGGGCTGGTTGAACACTAGCCGGTGGAGGAGCACGCGGTGGAGGCTGGATGAACAGGAGCCCGTGGATGAAAAGTCCCAGGTGGAGGCTGGAGGAGGTCAACGGTGGATGAACAGTAGCCCGTGGAGGCAGGAGGAGGTCGACGGTGGAGATAAACAGTATCCCGTGGAGCCCCGTTTTGCGGTATGCCACACCCCTCCCGATGAACAGGACCCCCATTTCGGCCGTAGCGCTCCAACACAAGTCCGTTTCCTCCGTTTTGCAGTATGCCACACCCCTCCCAATCAACAGGACCCCGCTTCCACCATAGGAGGTCCGTTTCCTCTATTTTTCGGTACGCCAGACCCCTCTCGATGAACAGGATCCCGTTTCCACCGTAACCGGTCGAACATAAGACCGTTTCCTCCGTTCTGCGGTACGCCAGGCCTTGTTTCCATCGCCTGTCCAAGCCGGTTGGCTCCTGATGAACAACACGCGTTTCGTTGCCTCCTGATGAACACGACACATTCTGTTGCCTCCCATGAACACGACGATGACGCAGTTTCTCCATTCCGACCCAACCATGTACACGAGCCCTGGTCGTACGTATGCGCGAGTAGGCGTTGGAGACCCCGCCCGTATGTACGTACGTGGCTGTATTTACTTTCTTGCACCCTGGCCGATGTATGTACGTGTACATGCTACGTGTGCGGCTCTACTACGACACGTGTGCGCCTCTACTACGACACGTGCCCTTCCTTGCACAGCCACGGTTCATCACTGCAGCCTGTAGATAGACCGATCATATGTACGTCCATGTTCGCGACGAGAATGACAACGCTACATACGCTTTGACCAGGTGGGTCCCGACTATAAGGCACTTCCTTGTGTGCAAAGATCTAGCTAGTGGGTCACAACAGTCAGGGGGGAAACGTTTTTTCACCAAATACGGGGGCCTGTCTGGTGGGTCCCTGATGTCTGGTGGAGGAATCATTATTTTGCACGTAATAAGGAGGCACTTCCTTGCTGCGGCCGTGGACCCGGCTGTCAGCCTCTCCACGTATAGTACTCTTCTGATGGAAGTCGTTCCTTGACCACGTTGACCACACCGCGCTGAGAGCATCAGGGCGGTGGACGACGGCGAGGCCTAGGAAGGGGATGACGCAGAAGCAGGGAAGACGCGGCAGTGGAAGCCCACGCGGAGAGGAGTACGAGGGTTGAGTGGTTCGGCTGCGGTGTGAGGGTATCATCACTGCAGGGCCTGGCTAGCGGTGGGAGTAGTAGGGGGCGGTGAGGCCTCCACGGCACCACAACCAGCCATGGGAGGCAGGAGCAGGCAGCACGACCGGCGCTGCTCTAGGCGACTGGAGCAAGAAGACCAGAGGTTGAAGATGCACTACGGCCGTTGGATAGACATCGTATGGTAACTGGAGCTAGAATGCTTTGTATTGACTAAGTTGACAAAGCCCTTCGTCCCCGTCAACTTAGTAGGCCCACAAGTCAGCCTCCCACTATGCTGGGTCCCAGCTAGCAGGGGGAGTATTCATTTTTTTTGTGTGCAATAAGGAGGCACTTCCTTGCGTGCGAAGATATACACTACTAGGAAAATGCTTATAGGTAGAAATTTAGTAGTAGCGTTGGCTAAAGACCCCACGCTACTGCTATTTAGCAGTAGCGCCGGACAACACCAGCGCTGCAAGCGCACGTTAGCTGTAGCACGGGATTTCCCGGCCAGCGCTGCTGTTGATGGTCCATGCTCTCGGCCCCCTGTTGCAGCTTTAGCTATAGCACTGGGCCTCCTCAACCGCGCTGCTGCTAAGCCCACCTCTTCCTCCTCCCGCGCGCCCCTCCCCTCTCAGTCACTCACACTCACACACTCAGAATCCCTCAATCCCCTGATCCGGCTGCCACCCCCGCGTCCTACTCCGGCCGCCCTCCCCACACGGGCTCTCTTCCCCCTATAGGTTCTTATAATAATGTAGGTTATGATAGAACCCTAGCTAGGATAGATTAGGTTGTATGAAGCCTAGTTAATTCGTATGAACCCAAGGTTTTTAAATTAAGTAGGTTTTGAAGTTAGGACAGAAATTTAGCTAGGTTTTTAATTAGGTGTAATTAATAGAATTTAGAAGTTTTAGCTGTATGTAATAGAATTTTAGGTGGTTTAGTTATTTTAGGTGTAGTTAACAAAATTTTAGGTGTTTTAGTTGTTTTAGGTGTAGTTAACAGAATTCTAGGTATTTTTTTAGTTAAAACAATTGTTGTTATTTTTTTTAGTTAAAGCAATTTTTCCTGTTATATGCAAATTCGCGGTGGACATGTCATATTTTGAACATGTCACATTTTGGACATGTCAAAATTTTCCGAGTGGCCTATGTTTTGCCAGAAATGTCGTTTCGTTTACGTTCTGGCAAATTTTAGGTGCTCGATATGTCCTACTTTTAGCAAAGGTCATGCAGAATTTTTCTAAGTGTTTATTAATTTTGTTTTCATAATTAAGCATCTTGTCCTCGACGTCGATGATGCCTATCCCACATCCTCGTCGTCGACTCGGCGGACGAGGCCTACTTGAGCAGAGGGGCCATGTCCTGGACTGGGCTCCGCCGGGATGGTACTGGGTTGTGCTACCTTCTGGTGAGCGCAGCTTAGTGAGGAGCCAGCCCGTCGTCGACCCGGAGCGTCTTTGGTGGCGGTCACGTGGGCCGGCATCGGTGCAGAGGCTTGAGTCCCCTGCGCAGGTGGTACAACACTGTGTTACGGAGGAGGAGACGCACATCTAGTGCTACATGGTTGCGTTGGCGGACATCAGGTTCTCCAATACCTGGTAGATTCTTCAAGGATCTCATTGGAGCTATGATCCTATGATGGTTCCTTCTCTTTGGTGTCCACCGCGGCCCACTGAACCTAGAGGAGCTATTATTCGAGATGTATTAGTGATATTTTATGATGATCTTTGCTACAAACTACTATATATGTATTCGATGATGGATTATTAATTACCTATTAGTTATTTGCTTATTGAATGCAAAAGATGAGTGTGGTCTGTGCTAGAAACTACTATATATGTATTCGATGATGGATTATATGATGATCTTTGCTACAAACTAGGTTCGATGATGATCTTTGCTGCAAACTACTACAAACTACAAATTTTAGGTGTTTTCGTTGTTATATGATGATCTTTGCTACAAACTACTATATATGTATTCGATGATGGATTATTAATTACCTATTAGGAAATGTCTGACCACGAAAGGGAATTCTCTATGTGCGAGTACTACGAAGATGAGTGCGGTCTGTGCAACAGGCCTCACCTGGTAGAAGGTCGACGCTTCAGCATCAAGCTCCAAGAGACCTTCGATGTTGAAACGGTACGCAATGACGACAAGTGTTTTTTGTTATTTTTTGCATGACTTCTCTGCTTCTTCAACGTGTAATTTTCGTCTTTTACAATTCGACTAGCTTATCCCTTGCCATGCAAGACGCTGTGTCTTGGAGAAGAAGGGTTTTGAAAATCATGAAAGCATTGAGACAAAGATAATTCAACTAAGGACCCCATCATGGTTATGATTCTACTGTAAATCTAAACAATTCTTTGAACTCATCCAATTTTGGTTGCCTGAATTGGGAAGCACTTTTCAAGGCGTATGATTTTCATCAGGCTATGCTTCTCACCTACGATGTTGGTGATCCTAACATTGACAAAAAGAATATGACCATTTGGGTCCTTGTTGACACGCTTCCAGTTCTACCGCCATGTGAGTTTTTCAAACATATTTATTAAGTAATTTATATTGTTTATTTCAAAATAGTTGACAGCTTATTTCCATTGATAGCTTATTTTCATTCTTCAGAAAATGTACGGAAGATGGTAGACAGAACCTACTACTACAATGATGAAGCACAATTAACTTATAAGGAGAAAGATGGTGTTATCATATTTTTTACTGATCTTGAGAATTACAATAGCTATTATCAAACTACTCCACATTATGGTCAATAAGTGCCACTAGTGCAAGTGTTGAACTGCGGTATGGAGATATCATGGTAATATTTTCTACTATTACGACATCCATGCATCTTTTGCATAAATTCTTCTAAAACTAAACTACATTCATAACTACAAAGTTATTACTATGTTTTTGAACAGAAAATCCTGATGGATTGTGTGCCTCATCTGATGTTGCCGAGAGGTCGCGTTGATGTTATGAGCTTACGGCCACCATGGCCAGGTCATCCGCAGTTTCCACATCACTCTTGTCCATACCAGATTTCTAAAAGCGAGGAAGCCATGATAATAAATGATTTCAAAAAATGTTTCAACCATCCTAGAGAGCTACTTGGGAACAACATTGTGCATAGGCCAAGACTTGGAGACAGGATGGTCTCCGTTCTTTATTATGGAGAGTCCATTTTCCTTAATGCAGAGTCAATGCCTATCTGGTTTTATGATATTCTACCTAAGAGATGGTAGAGTAGGTCCTATGAGAGGAGTAGGTCCTAGCTAGAATGTGTTATTATGTGCTACAATGTGTTAGTGTTGATGGTGATGAGGAGTTGTGATTATGACTAGTGACCAACTTGTTATATGATGTTTCATTGATGAAAATTGTTTGGTGGTGATGACAAGTGGTAATGAATATGCTATTTAAACAGACTAGTTCATGATGAGTTGTTATTGTATAAAATATATATCTATTTAAACATATACAACGCCAAAATACGAAAAAAGAACATAAAGTTTTGAAGTGGCGCGGGCCAAAATATTACCAGCAGCGCTCATTTACCACTAGCGCTTTCTAGCGTCGCGCTACTAGTAGCTAAACTTACCAGTAGCGCTGGCCTAAACAAGCGCTACTGCTACAAAATAGCTGGAGCACCGTAGCAGTAGCGCTGCCGCCCACGCTACTGGTAGCTCAAAAACCAGCACTACTGGTATGGTTTTGCATAGTAGTGATAGCTGGTGGATCCGAGCTGTCAGTAGGGGGAACGTATTATTCGCGAAATACGGAGGCCCTTCCGGTGGGTCCCATATATCAGGTGGATGAATCATTATTTCATGCGTAATAAGGAGGCATTTCCTTGTGGGCGGCCGTGGACCCAGCTGTCAGCCTCTCCACATATATTCCACTTCCGATGGATGTCGTTCATTGACCACGTTGACCACGCTGCGCCGAGAGCACCAGTGTGGGGGACGAGGCGAGCCCTACGAAGGGAATGAAATGGAGCCAAGGAAGACACGACAGTGGCTGCCCACGTGGTGGGGAGTACGAGGGTTGACTGGTTCGGCTGATGTCGTCGAAGAATAACAGCAGGTGTGGGTGAGTAGAGGAATGGCTAGGCTAGCGATGGGGCGGTGAGGCCTGCGCGACAGCATAGCCAGGCGTGGGAGGAGGGAGCAGGCACTCCCATCGATGCTTGTTTGAGCGGCTAGAGAAGGAAGAGCAAAGATTGAAGAAGCACAATGGCCGTTGGATGGACATCCAACAGTCACTACTTGTGCATCAACCTTTTTTTAGGAAAGCCTCAAATCCGTGGGAAACAACATACAGCCCATCTGCCATTATTTCTAATAATTTACAGCCCATTTGCTAATTATTAAGGTTTTTTTGGAGCCCATATTCTTTTTGTTAGCATTACAGCCCATATTGTGGCCACAATTAAAAAATTATACGAAATTTTGCATATTTCGGTGCGGTCCGAACTGTTTTTAATCCCGAAATTTCGAGTCACATTCGAACTGATTTTAAAAATAAATGTATATCGATATAAAATCCAAAAAAAATTCCACGCATAAAAGTCAATGCAATTTAAAATCTCGAAATGAAAAAATAAATAAATTTGAAACTAATTGCCGGTTTGATGTGTTTTAAAAATGTATAGCCTATTTCTCATTACCGACAGGCCATTTTCTCGGCCAGCCGAATGAAGCTCTCCTCGTCTTGAAAGTTTGCAGCCCAACAGGCCTGACAAAGTGACTTGACAAATCACAAACAAACTAGCCTAGCCATTTTCAGAAAGAACAAAAAAACTACTGGGTTGGTCTGTGGTAAACATAAAAGAAAAGGCTGTCTAGATAGGCCAGAGTGCCCCACACAGCCTAGTTGACACCCTGCTTCCGTCTCAAAAACAAATTAGATAAATGCCACTCCAATTATGGTGATTCATAAAAATGCCACTGCAATTTTCAAACTTTGAAAAATGCCACTGCAATTTTTGCAAACTTTAAAAAATGCCACTGCAATTTGCAAACTTTGAAAAACGTCCCTCGAGACATCGAAAAATGCCACTGGAAATGGCATGAGATGGCATTTTTCAAAGTTTGGAAATTGCAGTGGCATTTCTTGGAATCACCATATTTGGAGTGGCATTTATCAAATTAACTGGGCGAGCTACTGGGTCCCTGGTGTCAGCCGCTCGTTGTGCAACTCTCTCGTTTATTGATTACGGTGACAATGGCATGGGACCCAGATGTCAGAAATCCATTAGGAGTAGCCATTTTTATTATTGGCTTGAAATAAGGAGGCACTTGCTTGCGTACTGCCATGACCTTGGTGGGTACTATCATCCTCTCCACGTGCAATCATCTCCTGATTGTGTACACGTCAACCTGGTAGGCCCACAAGCCAGCCTCTAAACCCGTGGCGGACAAATACAACCCATTTAAAAAAGAAGCAGCCCATTCTATACGTTCAAACAGAAAAATCAACATTCAGAGCAAAGTAATAGGTCTGATCCAGATATAGAGTACTGAACTTCCATGTTCACAACCATCATAGCAAAGTTAACTCTCTACTCCCGCTAATAGTCTAGTAGTTTACAAGTACAAACTTATTCTTAGCTAACTAGACGATGCTGGCCACCATCTGTTGTACACGCTAAACGCCGGCACCGGCGTCCTCCGCCTCACCTCGGACTTGCCAGAGGTGCGATAGGGCATTTTGCTCGCGCGTGTTGGCCCTTTG
This sequence comes from Triticum aestivum, assembly GCF_018294505.1. Lineage (NCBI taxonomy): Eukaryota > Viridiplantae > Streptophyta > Magnoliopsida > Poales > Poaceae > Triticum > Triticum aestivum. Next base: position 191,130,480 of record NC_057794.1, read on the forward strand.
CATGCCGGCGTGGTCCACCGAAGCTTCGGCTTCTAAGAGGGAAACCTACTTGACGAGCTTGTAGTAAAATTCGGCGTCGCAAACGCGTGCGCGCCCGACAGCCTGCAGGGCTATTTGCCGGGCATCGGCCTCCACATAGTCGGCCCAGTTGCGGGCGCTCTGCTCGTGACTCAGAGCATCGGTGCGCTGCTGCTCCATGTCTTAAATCGGCTATACACTGCTCCTCCGCCAGGCAGTCGCGCTCCAACAACTCATCATACTCCACATTGCCATCTAAAGACCCATAGAATTCCTCCTCCCTTCGTCTGCTTTCTGGTGAAAAACCGAACACTAGTTTCGGCGGTGACCGCCTCCGGCGTCGCCTATCACGGACAGGCGGGGGCATGGCCGACGTGGCGAGAGCGAGGATAAGTGGCGAGCGATGTCGGGCCGGTGGGGGCTCATGAGGATAGGGCAAGTTGGGTGATGGTGCCACCGAAGAAGCCCGGGAAACAGTAATCATAGGCAGAAGGTAGGCGAACTAGCTTGTAGAATTCCTCCTCCCTCCGTCTACTTTCCGGTGAAAAACCGAACACTAGTTTCGGCGGTGACCGCCTTCGGCGTCGCCTATCACGGACGGGCGGGGGCATGGCGGGCGTGGAGAGATCGAGGATAAGTGGCGAGCGATGTCTGGCCGGTGGGGGCTCATGAGGATAGGGCGAGTTGGGTGATGGTGCCACCGAAGAAGCCCGGGAAACAGTAATCTTAGGCGGAAGGTAGGAGAACTAGCGTGTCGTGGGAAACATGATGGTCATCGTAGCCATCGGAATTCAATGCATAAGAAGGCATGTCTTAGCGCTTTAGCTTGTCGTGGAAAACTAGAAAAAACTAAAATTATGACTGTGTCGTCCCGTCCCGTCAGTGCAATCAAATAATCCAGATGAGGTACTCCCTCCTTGTCAATAAAGATTCCACGGATATAGAAGGCCTCAACAATTAAAGCGCATCTTTTTTCGCATCAGTTAGCTGCCTTAATTATGGCCGGCTGCATGCAGCAACTCAGAATCGCTCGCAGCCAGTACGCGGAGGAGCATGCAATGTGTCGCAGCGGAGGGCACGCATGCAGCCACTTAAATCACTGGAATTAATTAGGCTTAAACTTCTGCATGTAGTTAATTATTGCCATGCCTTGGTCTTGCTGCTTTGGCTCACGGGACTAATAAACTTTGACGGAGGGAGTACCTTGGTTGGTGAGATTTTTGAATTAAGCCCTGAAAACTGGAAAGGAGGTACTAGTACCTGCATGATCCGCTATTTATTCGTGTAGGAACGAGTAGGTCGTTTCTTGAATTGAGCCCTGCAAACCGGAAAGGAGGTAGTACATGCGTGATCTGCTATTTATCCGTGTAGGATCAAGTAGGTCGGATAGTGTACGTGTAGGATCGAGTAGGTCGGATTTTGTACGTGTACGATCGCATTAGCTGACGAACGTTGGCTGCGAGATAGGGCATTTGCGAACATTTTTGCTGGCAGTTTCTTTAGATTCGCATGACATTTTCTTCAGAGCAGCTTGTTAGTTTCTTCAGAGGTAGGTGAGGGAGTCCTGGATTAGGGGGTGTCCGGATAGCCGGACTATACCTTCGGCCGGACTCCTGGACTATGAAGATACAAGATTGAAGACTTCGTCCCGTGTCCAGAAGGGACTTTCCTTGGCGTGGAAGGCAAGCTTGGCGATACGAATATGTAGATCTCCTATCATTGTAACCGACTCTGTGTAACCCTAGCCCTCTCCGGTGTCTATATAAACCGAAGAGTTTTAGTCCGTAGGACGAACAACAATCATACCATAGGCTAGCTTCTAGGGTTTAGCCCCTCTGATCTCATGGTAGATCTACTCTTGTACTACCCATATCATCAATATTAATCAAGCAGGACATAGGGTTTTACCTCCATCAAGAGGGCCCGAACCTGGGTAAAACATCGTGTCCCCTACCTCCTGTTACCATCCAACCTAGACGCACAGTTCGGGACCCCCTACCCGAGATCCGCCGGTTTTGACACCGACATTGGTGCTTTCATTGAGAGTTCCTCTGTGTCGTCGCTTTTAGGCCCGATGGCTTCTCCGATCATCAACAGCGATGCGATCCAGTGTGAGACTTTTCTCCCTAGACAGATCTTCGTATTCGGCGGCTTTGCACTGCGGGCCAATTCGCTTGGTCATCTGGAGCAGATCGAAAGCTACGCCCCTGGCCATCAGGTCAGATTTGGAAGTTTGAACTACACGGCCGACATCCGCGGAGACTTGATCTTCGACGGATTCGAGCCACAGCCGAGCGCGCCGCACTGTCACGATGGGCATGATTTAGCTCTGCCGCCGAACAGTGCCCTGGAGGCCGCACCTGTGTCCGCTCCGACCCCTAGCTCGGAGCCGATCACACCAACCGAGGATGGGTGGTTAGACACCGCCTCGGGGGCTGCAATCTCTACGGCGATCGAGCCGAACACCAGCCCTATTCTCTGCGAAGCCCGTGACTCCAAGGAGCCGGACTCCTCTCCAGACTCCGAGCCCTCCGCACCCCGACCGATCGAACCCGATTGGGCGCCGATCATGGAGTTCACCGCCGCGGACATCTTTCAGCACTCGCCCTTCGGCGATATTCTGAATTCACTAAAGTCTCTCTCTTTGTCAGGAGAGCCCTGGCCGGACTATGGTCGGCAAGGTTGGGATGCGGATGATGAAGAAATTCAAAGCCCACCCACCACCCACTTCGTAGCCACTGTCGATGATTTAACCGACATGCTCGACTTCGACTCCGAAGACATCGACGGTATGGACGCCGATGCAGGAGACGATCAAGAACCAGCGCCTATAGGGCACTGGAAAGCCACCTCGTCGTATGATATATACATGGTGGACACCCCAAAAGAAGGCAATGGCGATGGAACAGCGGAGGATGACCCCTCCAAGAAGCAGCCTAAGCGCCGGCGTCAGCGGCGCCGCTCTAAATCCCGCCAAAACAAAAACGGTGATTCCGGCACGGGGGATAATAACACCCCGGACAGTGCCGAAGACAACCACCTCCAGCAAAATTCAGCACAGGAGGATAGAGAAGCCAGCCCTCATGAGAGAGCGGCAGACAGAGAGGTCGAGGACGATAATTATATGCCTCCCTCCGAAGACGAGGCAAGCCTCGACGACGACGAATTTGTCGTGCCGGAGGATCCCGTCGGACAAGAGCGTTTCAAACGCAGGCTTATGGCCACGGCGAGCAGCCTCAAGAAAAAACAGCAACAACTTAGAGCTGATCAAGATTTGCTAGCCGACAGATGGACTGAAGTCCTTGCGGCCGAAGAGTATGAACTCGAACGCCCCTCCAAGAGCTACCCAAAGCGCAGGTTGCTACCCCAATTAGAGGAGGAAGCACTTAAACCTACATCACCAGCGCATGATGCGGCCGACCGGCTACCCCGTGGCCGCGACAGAGAGGCCTCTCGGCCCTCCACTCAAGTCACACCCCGGCGCCGCTCAAAAACTACCAAGGCATGGGAAAATGCGCCAGACCTGCGAGACACATTGGAGGACAAGGCAAGGCAAACAAGATCGATCTACGGATCACGTGGGCGCCCCACGGCACGAGACGGTACTCGTCACGCCGGATATAGTAAATCCGGCCGGGCCGAACACAGTAGACAAAGCTCGTTTGAGCTGCGTCGTGATATAGCCCAGTACAGAGGCGCCGCACACCCACTATGCTTCACAGATGAAGTAATGGATCATCAAATCCCCGAGGGTTTCAAACCCGTGAACATCGAATCATATGATGGCACAACAGATCCTGCGGTATGGATCGAGGACTATCTCCTTCATATCCACATGGCCCGCGGTGATGACTTACACGCCATCAAATACCTCCCACTCAAGCTTAAAGGACCAGCTCGGCATTGGCTTAACAACTTGCCAGTAGAATCAATTGGTTGTTGGGAGGACCTGGAAGCCGCATTCCTCGACAATTTCCAGGGCACTTATGTGCGACCACCAGACGCCGATGACCTAAGCCACATAATTCAGCAGCCAGAGGAATCGGCCAGACAATTCTGGACACGGTTCCTAACCAAGAAAAATCAAATCGTCGACTGTCCGGACGCAGAGGCCCTAGCAGCCTTCAAGCATAACATCCGCGACGAGTGGCTTGCACGGCACCTAGGACAGGAAAAGCCGAAATCTATGGCAGCCCTCACGACACTTATGACCCGCTTTTGCGCGGGAGAAGACAGCTGGCTAGCTCGCAGCAATAACATGACCAAGAGCCCTGGTAATTCGGATACCAAGGACAGCAGTGGCAGGTCGCGTCGCAACAAGCAAAAGCGCCGCATTAACGGCGACAATGCTGAGGATACGGCAGTTAATGCCGGATTCAGAGGCTCTAAACCCGGTCAGCGGAAAAAGCCATTCAAAAGAAATACTCCGGGCCCGTCCAGTTTGGACCGAATACTCGACCGCTCATGCCAGATACATGGCACCCCCGAAAAACCAGCCAATCACACCAACAGGGATTGTTGGGTGTTCAAGCAGGCAGGCAAGTTAAATGCCGAAAGCAGAGACAAGGGGCTGCATAGCGATGACGAGGAGGAGCCCCGGCCGCCGAACAACAGTGGACAGAAAGGTTTTCCCCCACAAGTGCGGACGGTGAACATGATATACGCAACCCACGTCCCCAAGAGGGAGCGGAAGCGTGTGCTAAGGGACGTATACGCGATGGAGCCAGTCGCCCCAAAGTTCAACCCATGGTCTTCCTGCCCGATCACTTTTGATCGAAGGGACCACCCCACTAGCATCCGTCATGGCGGATTCGCCGCATTGGTTCTAGACCCAATTATTGACGGATTTCACCTCACTAGAGTCCTTATGGACGGCGGCAGCAGCCTGAACCTGCTTTATCAGGATACAGTGCGGAAAATGGGCATCGATCCCTCGAGGATTAAACCCACCAGAACGACCTTTAAAGGCGTCATACCAGGTGTAGAAGCCAACTGTACAGGCTCAGTTACACTTGAAGTGGTCTTCGGATCTCCGGATAATTTCCGAAGCGAGGAGTTAATCTTCGACATAGTCCCGTTCCGCAGTGGCTATCACGCACTGCTCGGGCGAACCGCATTTGCCAAGTTCAATGCGGTGCCGCACTACGCATACCTCAAGCTCAAGATGCCAGGCCCTCGAGGCGTCATCACGGTCAATGGAAACACCGAACGCTCTCTCCGAACGGAGGAGCATACGGCGGCTATCGCAGCGGAAGTACAAAGCAGCCTCTCAAGGCAATTCTCCAGTCCGGCCATTAAACGTCCGGACACCGTCAAGCGCGCCCGGAGTAACCTACAACAAGACCGCCTGGCACGTTCCGAGCAAGCGTAGCAATGCGGCCCCAACCCCAGCCCTCGCGAACTTGCGAAACCAGTGTTGCGCGTACATAACTACGCTCTAGAAATACCATGGGCACAGGGGGAGGGGCACCATCACGGCACGCCCGAAACGCGGCTTAAACCGCACTAGGGGCTGCCGATTTCTTAATTTTCTCTTATTTTCAGGACTCCATTCTTCGGAAGGCTTGTCCGGCAGTACAATTGCCGCACAAACGATACAACCAGGGAAGCAGAAAGCTACGCCGCACTACGGAACTCTAAGGTGGTCTCTATAACGAGCAGTATACCTGTTTCGCATAACATTCCGCAGCTCGCCCCTGGAAAGGACATATTTGATAGTCCCATCTTTTGCTTATCGCACTATTTGTATCGTTCTGCTTTGATCGCAGCTTTTTTAAATAAACAATGCATAGCTTCCGTCTATTATTGCATTACCTCTTTTTTACGAATATATGTTCATTAATGACATGTTGCACCCGTACACTTTGGTACGGCCAATACGCCAGGGGCTTAAGTACCCCACAACATGGTGTGAGAAGTCCGAACACTTTCACAAGTGCGGCACCCCGAACTTATAGCATTATATGCATCGGCTCCGAATCATGTCTTGGGTCAATAGTTGGGTTTGCCCGGCTCCTATGTTTTGGTACCTTACGTTCCGTTATATCGGCTAAGGTAGCACTAGGAGAACTACTGCGATTGTGCCCCAGTTGAGCTGGGCTAAGCACCTCAGTAGAGAAAGCTAAAACTGACCGTCATGATGAGGCGAGAGCTGGTCGCTGTTCGAGAGGTTTTCGAGTCCCTAAAGACTTATGCCGCTTAGAGCGAGGAGTCGGCTTTGTCCGGCCTAGGCGTGGATAGCGCCCCGAACTCGGTCTTCCGAACACTAGGGGCTTCGCCGAAATTTAAAATTATAGAATTCTATGGCTAAGTGAGAGTGTTCAAGCATTATAGTCCGATTGCCTTGTTCGTTGTGTTGAGCGCCTCCCTCGAAGGACCCAAGAATGGGAAAAAGAGCGCTCATGTTTATCCCGAACACCCCAGCACTCGTGCCATGGGGGCAGAAGCCGACGACTCGCCATCTCTCAAATTTGATAAACGGCCGCACAGAAGGTAATATTTTAAATTCAAAAAGCATTGCTTAGCGCACATGAACAAGTTTTCAGCGCACAGGACAAAACGAGCGAGTTCACTGAAAAATTACATTCATGGAACATTCATCCGCCACAAGGCGGGCACCCTTCAGAACGCCCTCATAATACATCTCGGGCTTGCGATGCTCCTTGCCCGGCGGTGGCCCGTCCTTCACAAGCTTCTCAGCATCCAGCTTGCCCCAGTGCACCTTCGCACGGGCAAGCGCCCTACGGGCACCCTCGATGCATACGGAGCGCTTGATGACTTCGAGCCTTGGACAGGCCTCCACCAGCCGCCTCACCAGCCCGAAGTAGCTCCCAGGCATGGCCTCTCCAGGCCACAGCCGGACTATGAGGCCCTTCATGGCCTGTTCGGCCACCTTATGGAGCTCGACCAGCTGTTTCAGCTGGTCGCTTAAGGGCACCGGGTGTTCGGCCTCAGCATACTGAGACCAGAACACCTTCTCCGTCGAGCTTCCCTCCTCGGCTCGGTAGAAGGCGGCGGCATCCGACACGCTACGGGGCAAGTCTGCGAATGCTCCTGGAGAGCTCCGGATTCGGGTAAGTGACAAGTAATTCACTTTTACGTGCTTGCTTTGCATAAAGAATGCCTTACCCGCCGCTATCTTTTTTATTGCCTCAACCTCCTGGAGGGCCTTCTGGGCTTCGGCCTTGGCAGACTTGGCATCTTCAATGGCCGCCGCGAGCTCAGACTCTCGCGTCTTCGAGTCAAGCTCCAAACTCTCATGTTTTTTCATGAGAGCCTGGAGCTCTTGCCGCACCTCGCCAACCTGCGTCTCATGCTTCTCCCGCTCGGTGCGCTCCGTGGCCGCCCTCTTTTCGGCCTCGGACAGCGCTTGCTTAAGGGTCGCCACCTCAGTTGTGGCCCCTACAATAGCCGCGTTAATCCTGTCACTTTTTGCAATTGCACCTTTCACATATTTCAATAAGGTATTTCTTACCTTCCTTCTCCTCGAGCTGCTGCTTGGCTAGGCCGAGCTCTTGCTCGGACCGCTCGAGGTTCTGCTTCAGCGTATCCACCTCCGCAGTCAGTGCGGCGGAGGCCAGCAGCGAAGCCTGCATACGCATATTGACTTGATTATGTTAGACTCCTGCGATTATTAGATCCTCTATTCGGCTTTTCTTTCCGAACGCCGAACAGAGCATCAGGGGCTACTGTCTATGCGGTAATATTTTTACATATTCTTTACTTACCTCAAAGCCTGTTAGAAGGCTGGCACAGGCTTCAGTCAGTCCGCTCTTGGCGGACTGAACCTTCTGGATCACCGCACTCATAATAGTGCGGTGCTCCTCGTCGATGGAGGCGCCGTTAAGCGTCTCCAGCAAATTGTCCGGTGCCTCCGGTTGGACGGAGGTCACCGGCTCGGTAGGCTTGCTCCTCTTGGAAGGAGGCTGCCTACCGGAGTCCGGAACCGTTGAAGGTTCCGGCGCGGTGTCCGGCTCAAGGCCGGACTTGGAGCCCTTGGGGGTTCTATCCCCTTTACGCCTGGAGTCTGGGAGGTTGCCTTGCGGCGCCTCCAGGACCACCTCCTCCTGGCTTGGAACCTGTTGGGACGCCACCTCGGCGCCGTCCGTAGGGTGGGGGAGGAAGCCGTCCGAAGCGAATTCACATCCGACGAATCCAGGGAGTCGCTCGACGACTCGTCGAGCCCGACCTTGGGCGGACTGCACAATCATGTTCGACGTAAGGAAAAGCTGTGTAATGGGGGAATACTATGAATCACTCGGGTATCCGGATACTTACGATCTCGCCAGGGGCTTGGCCCTGTGCGACCACTCCTCTTCGCCATCGTCGGTGTTGGTGGAGTAGTCCGGAGGAGGGGTCTTCCCCCTCTTGGACCCTTCGGCCTCCCCAGTTGGGGCGGCCTTCCTTTTCTTCCCTCCCCCTGCTGGGGGGGAGAGGTCTCTTCTTCCTCCTCCTCGTCTTCAGGGGAGGAGCGTGCCTTGGAGTCTTCGGATGGTGAATCCGACACCTCCTGGCGCCGGGCACTCTTTCGAGTCCGCGTGGCCTTCTTCTTGGCCTTCTTCTCCAGCACCACGTAAGGTGCCCGAACCAGCAGCTTCGCCAAGCGAGCGTCCGCTGGGCCTTCGGGCACAGGAGCCGGACAGTTGATCTGTCCAGACGTCTCCTGCCAATCCTATCAAAGGTAAGGGAAATTAGATCCCGCATGGAGTCAAACTATGAAAAACTAATACCGTGTAAAAGGTGAAAACAGCTTACCGCACAAGCGTGACGCTGCATGCTGAATCCGCGATCCTCGGTAGCGGATGCGGGGGCCTCAGCACCCTTGAAAAGCACCTTCCAGGCATGTTCATACGTCGTGTCAAAGAGCCTGCTCAGAGTTCGGTGTCGTGCCGGGTCGAACTCCCATAGGTTGAAAGCCCGTTGTTGACAAGGGAGGATCCGATGGATGAGCATAACCTGGACTACATTGACAAGTTTGAGATTCCTATCCACTAGGGTTTGGATGCATGTTTGGAGTCCGGTCAGCTCTCGTTTTTTACCCCACGACAGGCCCGTCTCTTTCCAGGAGGCAAGCCGCGTAGGGGGTCCGGATTGAAACTCGGGGGCTGCGACCCATTCAGGGTCGCGCGGCTCGGTGATGTAAAACCACCCTGACTGCCACCCCTTTAGGGACTCCACGAAGGAGCCCTCGAACCATAGGACGTTGGGCATCTTGCCCACCATGGCACCTCCGCACTCCGCTTGGGTGCCACGCACCACCTTCGGCTTGACATTGAAAGTCTCGAGCCATAGGCCGAAATGGGGGCTGATGCGGAAGAAAGCCTCACACACGATGATAAACTCCGAGATGTTGTGGACAAAATTCGGGGCCAGAACGTGGAAATCCAGGCCATAGTAGAACATGAGCCCCGGACAAATGGGTGGAGAGGGAAGCCCAGTCCGCGGAGGAAATGGGGGAGGAACACCACCCTCTCAAGGGGCCTAGGGGTGGGGATGAGCTGCCCCTCTTCGGGAAGCCGGTGCGCAATGTCGTTAGACAAGTATCCGGCCTTCCTCAGTCTTTTGATGTGTCCCTCCGTGACGGAGGAGACCATCCACTTGCCTCCCGCTCCGGACATGGCTGGAGAAGGTTGAGGTGGGGTGTGCGGACATGGGCGCTGGAGCTCGAGTGCACGGAAATGGATAGGCAAAGGAGGAAGAAGGCATGGATGAAAAGGTGGATCCTTATCCCCTTATATGGGCGGACGCGACTATGCGCCCCCACCAGCCTGGTAAAACTCGCTTATCTCCCAAGCGCCATAGTCAATGGCGCGGTTGGGTTACCCACACCCGTATTGATGAGAATCCCGGAATAAGGGGACACGATCTCTGCTTTAACAAGACGTGCCAAGGAAACCGCCTCGCTAAACGCGCTGAGGTGGGACAGTAAAACGATTCGAATAAAGACTTGGCCGTGGTGTGATGTCACGCTACGGAATACGTCAGCAGATTAGATTTGTGTAAATATTATTCTCTCTATGGCAATATGTGGAAACTTATTTTGCAGAGCCGGACACTACCTTTGTGTTCAAAATCTTCTATGAAGTACTTGGAGGAGGAACCCGCCTTGCAATGCCGAAGACAATCTGCGCGCCGGACTCGTCGTCATTGAAGCCTGGTTCAGGGGCTACTGAGGGAGTCCTGGATTAGGGGGTGTCCGGATAGCCGGACTATACCTTCGGTCGGACTCCTGGACTATGAAGATACAAGATTGAAGACTTCGTCCCGTGTCCGGAAGGGACTTTCCTTGGCGTGGAAGGCAAGCTTGGCGATACGGATATGTAGATCTCCTACCATTGTAACCGACTCTGTGTAACCCTAGCCCTCTCCGGTGTCTATATAAACCGGAGAGTTTTAGTCCGTAGGACGAACAACAATCATACCATAGGCTAGCTTCTAGGGTTTAGCCTCTCTGATCTCATGGTAGATCTACTCTTGTACTACCCATATCATCAATATTAATCAAGCAGGACGTAGGGTTTTACCTCCATCAAGAGGGCCCGAACCAGGGTAAAACATCATGTCCCCTGCCTCCTGTTACCATCCGATCTAGACGCACAGTTCGGGACCCCCTACCCGAGATCCGCCGGTTTTGACACCGACAGTAGGCATTTTTATTCAAAAAACTGCCACTTCGGATCTTGCGTCGCAACTAAAACTGCCAGGAGCGCATTACTAGGCTAGCTAGTGATCAATCAGTAACTTGTAAGCATTGAGCGAACAGAAATAAGGAACTATTAGTAACTTGTAAACACTGAGAACACAGAAATGCGGATCATGTTGTGCACATCAGTAAGAGTCGATCCGTTCGAAATGTTCACACAAGACTCACAGGCCAGACATTGTAATATGTTCACATTAGTAGCCCAAATTCAAAACCAACTAGTATGATTCCCATACATAAGATCAACATGTTAATGCATCTCAATGATTCACAGATCATATACAAATATGTAGCTCCAAAAGCAAAGATCTAGAAAAAACATTTGTTCTTCATACTAATATGGATGCTTCTGTTGGCCAACATTCAGTACAGACTGAAAGACAAATTTTTTTGTGAAGTCTACCATTCCTCTTGCAAACGTAAGTGGTTTCACCAACAGAAGGAACCATGAGAATGAACCACACATGATGGAGGAACATCCACTGCAATATGATTTGGTCTTCTCTCGATCACACGGCGAGACTATTTTCGGAATACAAACTTTAAGTTTGGCAAAATGATGTCCATTGTATAATCAGACCAAAGCAATGAAGCACCTAGTGTTGGCCAATAAATAGTACAGTACTACTTTTCTATAGTCCATGAAGTGACTATCCAACCTTTCTATGTCTATTTTCAAATGTCACTGCATGCAGTGACTATACTATTCTCTTGTGTAGTTCAACCAAAATTGTGGTCACCTTGTTTGTTTGCCAAGTAGCAACGGGCAGACATCTCTCTCTGCACAAATATCAAGCAGCCAGTAAACATATACCCCACCTTGTATTTTCGGTTTAAACACATCTCTTCCCCTTAGCATCTGCCATGTTTTGCAATGGACAATTTGATACAGTCATGTTTTTCCCTGGACAATTTCATACTGAATTGATTTGCTAGTTCAGAGCAGAAATATAGCGCCTATTCTTCATCAGACCAAGGATATCCATGTTCGTAGTGATGGAAGAGGTGAAATCGATACAACCGAAATTGAGCATCCAATCATTGAATCCTATCCTGCACCTCCAATGTAGGTCCACCCTGCCAATAAATTTACATGCAAACCACTAGTATTACTATCTAATGACAGTACAAAAAGAGAAGCAAGATAGTAGCAAACCATGTACCTTCGTAATGAACAGCTCATAGTGCCACCAATTGGATATAAAGGTTTGGAAGAAAACATGCTCCTAATGTTGGACCATTTGGACTTTTTGTGCAGTTCCACTCAAATCGAGCATCCCTGTTTGCATAGATATTGAAACTGTGATTACTATAAAAGTGGCACTAGTTGAAGCATAGACTCACAAATATGAGCATTCCAATTTCTTAATGGGAAAAGGTAGCAATACTGTTTCTAACCACCTGTTTGAAGGAATAAATAAGGCAACAACAGCTGATGTCAGGAAGGCAGATATAGTTCTTTCTGAAATAATAATCGATTCCTGACCTTTCCTCTTCTTTTAAGCATATTTTGTGCAGTTCAACTAAAATAAAATGACATCACCGCCTTGACAATTCAGTGACACTGTACAAAAGGAAATGACTTAACATTACATCATGATGTCAGGTATGTAGTCAGCAGGCATTAGAGACAAACATACAGACCTCCTCCGATAACATAATGAACATTAATTTTAACAAAGGTGTGACTAGCTTTACCGGGATAATTTGAGTGAACTCTAAACACTCTGTTCCCTAATGTAAGACATTTTATCAGTTCAATTTAAAGTACCCAAACGTCTAGTATTTAGAAAAACAGGTAGTTTTCTTCAGCACATATCTGGGAAAGCTTGCCACACTTTATTTATGTCTATACGCTAATGGAACACCATTCGAACAGTACAAATATACACTATTCTAGTGGCTAGTGCAACATTAGAGTAGTAATTTTATTACAGGGTACAGTACAATGGTTTTACTGAATAGATTTCAATAAACTCTAGCACGGGAAGATTTCTATAAAATTAACAATACAAAATGTAAAGGTAACAAGTTTCAGCATTGCTATACTAGCTGTGCATGCGCATTAAACCAAATACAAAAGTCTGAACATAACTAGCATTATTAACTAATGACAGCATAAAAAAATTGCAAACCATGTACCTTCAAGGTAAATATCATTTCGAACTCGAGGGGACCTAAAAATTGCTATCCTAATCTTGATAATCGATCAAACATAAAAACTTGATCGAACGAATCAAGAGAATAGTCGGAGGAGGAGGTGCCCACTCTTGACCTTTCCTCTTGACACATACAAAAAAATTGACTTATCTCATGAAAGTGAGGTATGTAATCTATAAGCATTAACAGTGCACAAATCTGAAGGTAGTAACAAGATTCATCATTGGTATACTGGCTATGCAACAACATTAGAATGCCTTCGCTGAAAAATCGTCAATACATCCACAATCAATAGCTAACCCTGAAATAATCCAGTGACATTAAATGGAATTGCTTAAATATATTGGTGGTATTAGCCTGAGTGTGGCATTAGTTAAATGTGGCATCACTTTAGCAGTAGCATTGCTTGACTTGACTACTGGCGTTATACTAACAGAAAAAAAGTGGCAATAAGAGCATGGGAGGCCCATTCAGACAGTGGGCGCACCAGTACGATGTACCTCCACGGACGCATACAGTGGTGAGGGACGTATGGTTGCCCAGAGCAACAAATATCCAGGCAGCATATGTGGATTACGTCCCATTTTTGTTCTCTTCAGCCACCTTTTTCCTATGTGAGAACAACAAACCGATCGACCTGGTCATTCTCTATTGGGTTGTCATGCCTTTCTACCCTTCTTCAACCAAGAGACACAAAACTCGTTCCTTAGCTACTGATTTTCCCCTTTTCAACCTAGATGTGGGTTCGAAGCCTACTCTCTTGGACATCACAGTCTCCCTTCCTTTTCTTATTCAACCCAGACATGGATTAGTCTACATGAAGTAGGGTTTCCTTCAATAGTGCAAATTAAGGTTTTCATCTGTGTGACCAGCGGAGCAGAGGATAGCAAATTGGGAAGATGGTGGAGTGGAAAAAGATCCACATGCAGCGACGTGGGAGATGGGGCAATAGAACAAGGGTATGGTTCGAAAAGAGGTAGCATACCTAAGGGTCAGCGAGAAGTGGCTTCACTCATGGTCGTCGTCCTCCGCACACACTATGACAATGAGCTTGTGGACGGAGGCCATCCTGCGTGGGAGCTAGGTCTGAGAGGATGGCCTTGTCGTCGGTGCGTGACCTCGCTCGCCAACGAGGAGTGCATCAACGTTGCACGTCCTTTTCTTCCCTGGCGGATCTGTGACCACCGGGGAGGAGAGAGAGAGGCCGTGTTTTTTAGATCTAGAGAGAGGGTGATAGTGTGAGAAGCAAGTGGGAAGCCCTTAGCAAGAAAGCGCTGAAGCTCCAGCCTATATATCTTTTTTATACTACTAGTACTAGAGGTGGAGTAGTGGTAAAGTACTTTATATTTTCTCTGCATACAGTACCAGTTAGACGTGCTTCAAAAATGAACGGCACGCCATTAAAAAAATAAAGTCAAGAAGTAATTCGGCACTTCGGGCCAACGCGGCCAGATTGCATTTTGCACGAGAAACGACACACCATGTTTCGTTGAAACGTGGTCCCGTTCCAACATGTCAGTGAGACGACGGTGACTCCTTTTCTACTATTTCCGAACGGACGTCTATGTAGGCCGGGGCACCTCGTGTACCGCGGCAATCATCCACTGCCTCTTCGCCTTCCCCTCTCGATTTGGAACTACTGTCGCATGCTGTTCCTCCCTCCTCCATTTGCCTTCACCCTTCCTTCTGCCATTGTTCGATCGTCTTCTCCATACAGGGAACAAGCCAGAAAAAACCGCGTTATTCTTGCCCCGATCTGAAAGATGACGTGGTGGAGGAACTCATTGATCGGTGCGACGTCATCACCTCGGCTAGCATGGCAGGTTCGTTCAAGACCATTCTCGACTCAACTTATAACATCATTACAAGGAACCTAAGGGTCCAGGAGCGGTTTGATCTCCCTTATCTTCTTCGCTATAACCATGTTCGCATGGGCGCGGACGATGAAGGCCTTGCCTTGTGCAAGTTGATGCTTCTTGATAACGATACGTGTGATGTCAAGATCCATCGCTTAAGGGTAAGGCCTGGGCGGGCGCAAATGGAGATTGGGTTGTTTATATTGGGTACAATTGCGAGTGGGAACTTGTAAATGTGTACACTCGTCACCGGATTCCACTTCCAAAAATCTCAGAGTGCCATGAGGTTGAGCACACAGATGATCTACGTACGTTCAAATACGATCATTGTGGCTGTCGTCTACGGAAGATAGCAATTTGTCGAGTTCCCAACCGCTCTTGGAATTACGACAATTACGAAGTTGTTGCTATCTTCGACAAGCTTGTTGCTGTCGTTACTGATTCCATGGTTCGTCCATGGTATTGCTCAAAAATCAGTTTCTATACACGGATGAGTACTGTGATGCAATTGAATACGAGGATCTTGTGTTTGCTGCAACCATTCGTGGCACTGTTTTTGCATGGGATCCTCGTAGTTTCGATACATTTGTCTTCCACCGTAATTATAATTGTTTCATCCACATGCATGTGGGTTAGCAAGTTTCCTTTACTAATTAACCTTCTTGTGTTTCCAAGGTCCTGTGAACATTCCACCACCTATACTTGAAAGTTTTTATAACCAAGGGGGAGATCACGATGATCACGAGCATTAGGACGAGCAGAACTTATATACTCAATGGCGCCTGGCAACTAATTCGTATGGATCACGTCTTCTTGTCTGTATACAGTGCAAAGAGATTGTTACTACTGAGGGGGCACATGTTGTATCCCATGGTTGCCCTCTCCGGACCAATTCCAACACCCGTTGCAGGGTATTCGAGATGGATACTAGTGTGCTAGCGCCAACATCTTCTCCCTGGTACAGTATTGATAGTGTTGGAGAAAACTCGCTCTTCCTTGGACAAAACTATCCAATGATGGTGAAAGGCGATCCAGCTGCTGTTGACACAACGTTACTACCATTTATGAGAAGCAACTGTATCTATACCTTGGACATTGCGGTGGTTCCCTACCCTGGTCCTGATATATGCCGCTTCAGCCTGGATGATCAGTCCTGCGTTGGTCTCGAGTTGACAGTAGCTGGCCCTTCCCAGAGAATCACTTGTGGTTCAAAGGAAGCATTTCCAACGCCGAGGATTGGTTGAGTTGAAGTTCATTTCATTTCTTGTTATTTGTTGTGTGATGAAAACTTTAGTATTTATAATGTATCCTCGTTGTCGTTGTGGGTTGATGACCTGTTTTATGTAATAAAATGATATGCATGTGGTAAACTTACTACATTTATGAATGGCTTTCGGGTCGCTTTTCTAAGTGGGTGCTGCGACGAGGCAAAAATATATTTTTCGAATACATAATTGTACGTGCATTGCAACAGGTTATCGGATGAGGACAATCAACAATAGTACACTATTTGTGCTAGCTTCACATGCTGCATTATCTCTACATCTACATACGTAATACAACAAGTTTTAAACTTGAGACCAGCCACCCACCCTCACAAAGAACACTTTTTAACCTAGCATAGACTCGAGGAAATTTGGCCATAGTGTGAGGTGGGCCATATGTTAATGTGTTCCCTGTACGTAACCAGCGCCTCGATACTACTACTATATAGGGGTGGTAGGGTGGCATGGGCCAGAACAAGCATTCACGTCCAGGAGTACGGCACACGCCACCAGCATGACTTCCATCTGACACCATGTTTCTTGGAGTCTGTGCTATAGCTATCTCTTCAACCTTGTCGTTTGTCTAACTCAGCCATCGCACAGCGGGCGAGGTGGGGGTTTGCCGATAGTCGGTTTCCTCAACTGTAGTCCCACTTGTAAGGCCAACTCCAACGCACGACCCCAAACGGACCTCCGTTTTTCCCAGATTATGTCTGTTTGGGTAGGGCAATGGAGTCATGTCCGGGCCATTTCTCGGATGCGTTGGCCGTGTGCCCAACGCGCGGACGCATCCCGACCACGTACATTTTTATTTGCAAACACATATCTTTTTTTCATCATTGATTTTTGGTACATGGAAATACATCACCAAAATTTGACTAGAAAAGCAAGACCAAAGAAAACAAGAACCACAAGAATACATTTTAGAAGATATCCAACTTCCATAACTACTCTTGTAAGTTGGATTAGTGCCTTCTCGATGCATTCATTGTTGACCTGCGGAGGCTCGATCTTGCGTGCTTCTTTCTTCTTCGAGTGTAAAGAAGTAGACGTTGCTTCCTCGCATCTAGTCTCATGTGTAGTCTCTATTCTATCAACGAGTGCACTAGTCCCATCTCTAGCCTCTATGCTAGCTAAAAGTGCTACAACATCTACTAAATTGCGCTCTATCAATATATCGATGTACTCTTCTTCCCAATACCAAAACTTGCATCCATTCTACACAATAAAGTTTTAAGTTAGCAAAACAAGTCTAATCCAAGAGCGCAACTAAAGCTAAATTAGCACATACCCCATCGGTTGAGCACTTGATGAATAACCGTCCGGGATGTTCCGGCATTGTAGACACGCGGCGCATGTCCTTCTTTGGGTAGTCGTCACACGTAATGAGTGGAAACCATGCGCTGACGAGCTTTTGGGTCAGCACTGAGCCCGGCCGACCGCCATTCATCTATCTGTCGGCGGACCGCCGACGATATAGATCCGAGCGGCTAGAGGAGGAGTTAGTACCCGCATTAGGCCTTGCAGCCTTGCCGGGGCCTTCCGGCCCGGTGCCCACCCAGTCCATGGCGCGACGCGGCCTCACACAACCTGGCAAGCTCAAGCCTGACCAGATCCGCTCCAAATACGGCCGCCGAGTGCACAAAACACGTAGCCGTGGTTGGGTAGCTCCTGGGCGTCGAGGGAAAGTGGGTTGAGCGAGCGCGCGTCCGAGCTACACACGCTGGAGTTGGCCTAGCGGCATGGCGGACCAATCGTGTGGGGGTGCCAAGTGGCTTCACTCGTGTGGGGGACAGAAGCCATCCCGTGCGGGGGCTAGGTCTGATAGGATGGCCTTGTTGTCAGTGTGTGACCTCTGTGGCAACCGTCCACTCCCCACTAGCCTCTTCTTTGACATGTGCTCCCGTTCCCACATGTCTGTGAGAGGACGGCTAGTCCTTTTGTACAATTTATGAATGTATGTCTATGTAGGCCGGGGCTCCTTTTCGTGTACCGTGGGAGCCGTCCGCCGACTCTTCGCCTTCCCCTCTTGATTTGGAACTGCTATCGCACGCTCTTCCTCCCTCCTCCATTTTCCTTCAACCTTCCTTCTACCATTGTTTGATCATATTCTCCATGGAGGGATCAGACCAGAAACGACCCCGTTATTCTTGCCCCGATCTGAATGATGAAGTGGTGGAGGAACTCATTGATCGGTTGTGGGAGTCCTGGATTAGGGGGTCTCCGGACAGCCGGACTATATCCTTTGGCCGGATTTTTGGACTATGAAGATACAAGATTGAAGACTTCTTCCCGTGTCCGGATGGGACTTTCCTTGGCGTGGAAGGCAAGCTTGGCAATACTGATATGTAGATCTCCTCCCTTGTAATCGACTCTATGTAACCCTAGCCCCCTCCGGTGTCTATATAAACTGGAGGGTTTAGTCCGTAGGGCAACAAACAATCACACCATAGGCTATCTTCTAGGGTTTAGCCTCTATGTTCTCGTGGTAGATCAACTCTTGTAATACTCATATCATCAAGATCAATCAAGCAGGACGTAGGGTATTACCTCCATCAAGAGGGCCTGAACCTGGGTAAATATTGTGTCCCCTGCCTCCTGTTACCATCCGCCTTAGACGCACAGTTCGGGACCCCCTACCCGAGATCCGCCGGTTTTGACACCGACATTGGTGCTTCCATTGAGAGTTCCACTGTGCTGTCACCGTAAGGCTCAATGGCCCCTTCGATCATCGGTAACGATGCGGTCCAGGGTGAGGTTTTCCTCCCTGGACAGATCTTCGTATTCGGCAGCTTCGCACTGTGGGCAAAATCGCTTGGCCATCTGGAGCAGATCGAGAGCTACGCCCCTGGCCATTAGGTCAGGTTCGGAAACCTAAACTACACTTCCGACATCCGCGGAGACTTGATCTTCGACGGATTTGAGCCCGTGTCAGGTGCGCCGCACGATCACGACGAGCATGATTTAGCTCTGCTGTCGGACAGTGATCGCGAGATCACACCTACAACTACTCCGGCCTTCAATCTGGAGCAAATTGCACCATCCGAGGATGGAAGGTTAGACCCCGCCACGGATGCCGCACTCTCAGTGGCAATGGAGCCGGATACTGACTTCACCCCTTACGAGAGCCGTGTTGTTGAACCATTGGATTCATCCCCGGCCACGGGCTCCAAGCCGCCTGCGTCCATGCCTATCAAATCAGATTGGGCGCCGATCATGGAGTTCACCTCCGTGGATATCTTTTAGCACTCACCTTTCGCCGACGTGCTAAATTCATTAAGGTCTCTCTCCTTGTCAGGAGATCCCTGGCCGAACTATGTCCTGCTAGAATGGGATGTGGACGACGAAGAAATTCGCTGCCCACCCACCACCCACTTAGTAGCCTCTGTCGATGATTTAACCGACATGCTCGATTTCGACTCCGCAAACAACGACGGCATGGACGACGATGCAGGAGAGGAATAGGAACCAGTGCCCACTAGGCACTGGACAGCCACTTCATCACATGACATATACATGGTTGATACACCCAAAGAAAACGATGACGAGGAACGGGATGAGACAGTGAAGGATGACCCCTCCAAGAAGCAAACAAAGCGTCGACGTAGGCGCCGCTCCAAATCCTGCCTCGACAAAAACAGCGATAACAGCGCAAGAGAAAATAACACTCCAGTCGACTCCAAAGGAAATGACGACCACATTGCCCCGGCAACAAAGCACGATGAAGCTGCAAACGGCGAACATAGTATGGATCCGACGCACGAACACGACGACGCCGAGGATAAACCTCATCAAACCCCCTCTGGGAGGAAAACAGTCCGGAGCAAGAGTACCTCCGCAGAAGGCTTATTGCCACAGCGAGGAGTCTCAAGAAGCAGAAGTAAAGCCTTAAGGCTGAACAAAATACGCTCAACAGCAGGTGGAACAAAGTGCCCGACAACGAAGAAAAGTATGGTGGAGGTTACCACACAAAGAGCTATTAAAAGCGCAAGCTATTACCCGAATTCGATGATGATGCCTTACAGCCCATACAGCCGAAAAAAAACGGCCAACCGGCCCGATCAACCACCTTGTGACCGTGATAGAGCGGCTAACAAGGCCACACATAAGTCAACACATGATCTACGTGAAGACTTGCACCAAACCACCAATATGAGCAGATCCATCTATGGATCTAGGAAGCGTGCTCTGGCACAAAATCAAAACCGAATACTACAACCGTCTGAATGCCATGATACATCCAAATACAGGGGTGCCGCACACCCCCTATGTTTCATCGATGAGGTGCTGGACCACGAATTACCAGAAGAATTCAAACCAGTGAACATAGAGGCGTACGACTGGACCATAGACCCTGGGGTCTGGATTGAGGACTTTATCCTCCATATCCATATGGCTCACAGAGATGATCTCCATGCCATCAAGTACTTGCCCCTCAAGCTTAAAGGACCAGCCCGGCACTGGCTGAAAAGCCTCCCCAAAACTCAATTGGAAGTTGGGAGGAGATCGAGGACGCTTTTCGAGCTAATTTTCAAGGGACCTATGTCCGACCTCCGGATGCAGACGATTTAAGTCATATAATTCAACAGCCGGGAGAGTCAGCCCGAAAGCTTTGGAACAGGTTTCTCACTAAGAAGAACCAAATCATCGACTGTTCAGACACCGAAGCCTTAGCAGCTTTCAAACATAGCGTCCGAGACGAATGGCTTGCCATACACCTCGGCCAAGAAAAACCAAGAACAATGGCAGCCCTGACAAGCCTCACGATCCGCTTTTGCGCGGGCGAAGATAGTTTGTTAGCCCACAGTAGCACCAGCGACCCAAGCACATCCGAAGTCAGGGATGGCAATGGAAAACCACGACGCAGTAAAAGCGAGCATCGCAATAAAGAAGACAACTCAGATAATACGGCAGTAAACGCCGGATTCAGGGGCTCTCGACCAGGTCAGCGGAGAAAGCCTTTCAAAGGCAGCAGAGATGGACCGTCTAGCCTAAACAAGATTCTAGACAAACGATGTCAGATTCATGGCACCCCCGATAAACCTGCAAATCACACCCATAGAGAATGCTGGGTCTTCAAGCAGGCCAGTAAGCTAAACGCAGAACACAAGGGGGGGAGACACCAAGCGAAGACGAGGACGAACCTCGCCAGCAAAGCACTGGAGGATAGAAAAAATTCCCATCAGAGGTTAAAACAGTAAACATGATCCATGTGACGAAGAGGAGAAGCAAACATGCACTCCGAGACATACGCGCCGTAGAGCCCGTCAACCCCAAGTTCACCCCCTGGTTGGCCTACCCGATCACTTTTGATCACAAGGATCAACCGACAAGCATCCGACATGAAGGATTGGCTGCCTTGGTGTTAGACCCAATAATAAATGGATACCATCTCACACGAGTCCTTACGGACGGTGGTAGTGGTCTAAATCTGATATATCAGGACACTGTCTGCAAAATGGGGATAGACCCGACAAAAATCAGCCGCAGTAATACTACCTTCAAGGGAGTAATATCAGGCCTAGAGGCCCGCTGCACGGGCTCTCTATTACTACAAGTTGTATTCGGTTCTTCCGACAACTTCCGAAGCAAAAAGTTAACTTTCTACATCGTTCCATTCCGAAGTGGCTATCAAGCACTACTCGGAAGAGCGGCATTCGCTCGTTTTAATGCAGTACCGCATTACGCTTCTCTCAAGCTTAAGATGCCCGATCCACGTGGCACCATCACAGTTAATGGAAATATTGAGCATTCTCTATGCATGGAAGAACGTGCGGTGGCTTTCACAACCGAACACTAGACAGTCTCACCAACCAGAATAAATGACAGATCTTAAAGACCACAGACACGGTTAGACGAATCCGGCGCATCACTACATATACATGAGATTGGTTTGATGGTTAAACCCTCATAGATGGTACTAGGGGCTTCCCGCATGTAATCAGGGCTAGTTCAGCTCAACTTGACTTATCTTGAATTTTAATGGCTTATTGATAATAACCAACTTTCTGGCATGGCAACTTTCACCTAAGTTCTTCTCTTTTACAGATGACAATCATGCTATCCCGTCCAGGACACGGCACAACGGAGACACGGGCGCAGACGTGCAGCAGGGACCCGCTCAAAGGTTTCTTTTCAAATTAAGACCCTGCGTAAACCTTTTTTACTGTCTCTTGTTGATTCACATCCTCCGGATACTCAATACAATCGAGAAGGATGCTAACATTATTGGCATGTGGCCACGTCAGGATATTGCACGTACCTGGAGACTCGGGGTTTATTATTAAGGGCATTGTTCAGCCCGTCATATGTTATAAAGACCGAATACCTTAGGGAGTGTTCGGCGTCGCGAGTTTGGCCTTATATGCATCATCTCCGAATCATGTCTTTGGTCAAACTTCTTTCTGCCCTAGAATAGCTTGATTACCTCTTGTAATCCCCCTTTGTACTTGTTCTTGCTCTCCCTTTTAATAAAGTTTTGATATGCTGTGGGTTTTTTTCCCCTACAGTTCAAGTCGAAAAAAATGTTGGGTTTGCCCGGCTCCCGTGTTTTTCTACCTTACGTTCCGCTCTATCGTCTAAGGCGGCACCAACAGAACTACTATGATTGTGCCCTGGTTCATCTGGATGAGCACCTCAGTAGAGAAAGCCGAAAACTGACTGTCATGATAAAGCGC
This sequence comes from Triticum aestivum, assembly GCF_018294505.1. Taxonomy (NCBI): domain Eukaryota; kingdom Viridiplantae; phylum Streptophyta; class Magnoliopsida; order Poales; family Poaceae; genus Triticum; species Triticum aestivum. Next base: position 191,153,158 of record NC_057794.1, read on the forward strand.
GAGACTGGTCAACCACTCGATGACCTAGCGGAATCTTTGGGATTCCTTCGCATTAACGAAGGGCCATTTCCCTGTCATGTACGTACGCGCCCCGTATTCGGACGAGCGCGCAAGTACCAGGGGCTATATAGTAGTCCCACCGTGAAACTCCTATGGCTAACTGAAAATGTTAAAGCGATATAGTCCGATTGCCTCGTTCGCTGCGCTACCACCTCCTTTATGGACCAAGACGTTGGATCAAGTGTGAATACACATTTTTTTGCGAACACCCCCGCATTATATGCGTGGGGGCTGAAGCCGACGACTGCAAACTTTCAGGTGGTATTCATATATACATAAACGGCCGCACAGGAGGCATCATAATACTTTCACGCAAAAGTATAAACACAGCCTTTATAATTCAATAAAACATTGTTTTTACAATGGGAATACATGTCACTAGAACATAATATTCTTCGAGCACTGAGCCTCTATCGAATGAGCGCCTTCAAGGACTTCTTCAAAGTAGTGCTCGGCAGCTACTCGGCCCACGGACGAACCCTGTGTTGCAATAGTGGTGGCCTCCATCTCTGCCCAGTATGTCTTGATATGGGCAAGTGCCATCCGTGCAACCTCTATGCACGCCGACCTCATCATAGCGTCGACGTGCGGCACAACACCAAGGAATTGTTGCACTAAACTAAAGTAACTATTCAGCCTTGGCCCTTCCGGCCACAGATGATCCACAACAGACCTCACGGCAAGTCCGGACAACCTATGGAGACCGGCCCACTCGGCCATTCGCTCATTCAACAGCAGCGAACGCACTGGAGCATGGAACTGTAACCAGAACAGCTTTTCCACTTCACGATCTTTTTGATCCTTGAAGTACTCGGACGCATCAGCACCACTTGCTGCCAAATCCACGCATGCGTCTGCACAACTCCATAGTTGATCAAGAGGGGCATACTTAGGATATCTGAACTTGGTCCGCAACAAAAAGGGCTTCCCAGCCGCGATATCCCCAGCTTGACGCAGCTCCTCCTTCGCCGCTCTGATTTTGGAGCGGGCTTCCTTGGCTACTACCATGGCCTTCTCTAGGTCCGTCGCCTTCGCCCGGCCTGCTTTTTCAAGAAGCTGGTAACGGTCAGCGGCATCTTTCAACTCAACGGCCATCTTCGCTATTTTTTCCTTGCTTTGGCAATGCGCAGCCTATTCGGCCCTCAGCTCTTCGACCGCCTTTAGAGCAGCCGCATCACTATTCCTGGCTTGTTCCTTCGCTCGGGCAAGTTCCGCCCGAAGGGTCTCCACGGCGGCAGCTCCATCTACAGTCACAACATATTAAAGATACTGGCATCATGCTCCTCTTACTATGTGTTGATTACCGGAGAAATCACATACCCTGTGGCTCGTCGAGCCGCTTGTTGACAAGCACGATGTCGACATCTGCAGCATCAAATTGGCGCTTCAGCTCGGCAAACTCATTAGTCTGGCTAGCCACCGGACCTTCAGCCACCTGCACATGAAGGTAGCCTGATTATTACCTGGGACTATGATCCTCTGTCTACCGCCATTCTCGACGACAACCAGAGCCTCAGGGGCTACTATCTACATAGGGCACACCTAACGTGTGCGGTACTGTCAAAAACATACACTATTTCACGTACCTCAAAGCCTTTCAGCAGACTCATAAAAGCTTCATGCAACCCGCTTTCGGCGGATTAAATCCTTTCAATCACCGTACCCATTAGCATACAATGCGCTTCTGAGATGGTCGCTTGCTCTAGAAGATCCTTCAGTGCATCCGACCGCACATTGTACGATTCTGGACTCTTTCTGTTGCTCTCTTTAGGAGCCGAATACTGAGGACTTCGCGTGGCCAAAGGATTACCCTCTGGCCTTGGCGGATCAGGAGAAACCCTTCGCAACGACACTTTAGGGTCACCCGCCTCATGAGGCGGGGTGGCAGGGGGAGGTGTTTCGCTCTCCATCATCTTCGGAAGAAGATCCCTCGAAGACGAACTCTGTCGAGAAGGGCTATGATCCGAACTGAAAGATATATGCTTCGGTTATTATCTTCAGAAGTAATGTAGGATATTTTTACTATTAAGTACTTTTTGTTCACTTACAGCTCGATAGAGGGATGATCCCCTAGCAGACACTATGCGGCAAGAGTACTGTCGGTGTCAAAACCGGCGGATCTCGGGTAGGGGGTCCCGAACTGTGCGTCTAAGGCGGATGGTAATAGGAGGCAGGGGACACGATGTTTCACCCAGGTTCGGGCCCTCTTGATGGAGGTAAAACCCTACGTCATGTTTGATTTGTTCTTGATGATATGGGTATTACAAGAGTTGATCTACCACGAGATCGGAGAGGCTAAACCCTAGAAGCTAGCATATGGTATGACTGTATGTTATATATATATATATCGACTAGCCTGGCCCTGGTTTATATAATGCACCAGAGGCCTAGGATAACAAGAGTCCTAGCCGAATACGCCGGTGGGGGAGGAGTCATTGTCTTGATCACCAAGTCTTGTGGAATCTTCCTTGTATGCGGCAGCTGTCCGGACTGGCCCATGAGTATACGGCCATGGGGGTCCTCGGCCCAATCCAACTGATCGGGAGACGACGTGATGAGTACCCCCTAGTCCAGGACACCGTCAGTAGCCCCCTGAACCGATCTTCAAGTTAGGGACGCTCCTCGATTCTTCCAAACTGCTCTTCATCTTCGGTCCTCGGTCTTGTAAACTGGTTCAACAAATCTTCTCATCTTCGATCTTGAGGATCACCGAAGTGCATCCGATGAGTTTACACGTCGGGTATCTGAGGAGCCCCTTTAAGTTTCCGGCCTTTATCAATGCCTTGTTATTTTTATGCCACACCTCGGGTTTGAAGTTGTTCCCGGGAGGCAGTGTCCTCTTGCATCCGAGCTCTAACGCCGGACTGCATTCGAGGTATCTTTTGCAGCCGAGCACCAATGACGGACTTCTTCTGAGCTCCAACGCCGAAATGTATCCGAGCTCCAACGCCGGACTGTGTCCAAGCTCCAACGCCGGACTATATCCAAGAAGTCATAGATCATCTTGGTCCAAAAAAGTTGCAGGAGTTTAGCCGAGCTTAATGCCAGAAATGCCCTCTATGGAGCTAGCTGCTAGCACCCGAGCTTTATGCCGGACTGCTTCCAAGGTGGTGCACCACCCCGACCGCGGGCTGATTTATTGTGAATATTTTTAACTAGTGCAGTTTATTCTCTACCGATGTATATCTAGTAGCCATCAAGGTGTGTATCAGTCTAAAACCTGAGATGCACCCGAAGGCAAGCATAAAACCGTTGTTCCTAGTAGCCCCTGAGACTCAGGGCGATGCGCGAAATTGGCCTAAGGATCCACTCGTAGCTCGCAGCATACATAGGAATAAAAACACAGTGTAATATATTAGAGATAATAGTGATCGGCGAACGGGCCCCTAAGAGAGGGTCCTGAGAAGTCGCCGTGATATATAGCTTGATGCCAGATAGGTCCAGACGGTACTTATTGATGTCCGAAGATGCGCTTCCCATAGTTCGATCAAGCCGAACACTGAGCCCTTTGAATTTTCTGCATTGAATAGGCAATGCAGTAGCCCCCGAGACACTGGTCGGGTGGCAACACCAGATCAGTGGATCGATGTGTCCCTTTAATATTTGTAAATAATGAGCGCGAAGCCCAGTAGCCCCCGAGCCTTGATGTGGGCACAGGTGGCCGAATTAAGGATCGATATCCAGAGTAAAATCACATATTATGTGTAATGATTCTATGTATCCAAGTACTTTACATCATTATTTTTACTCCATTGTGACCGTTTATCAATTGAAAGTGGCCCATCGTCGGGTTCTACCCCTTGGTCGATACTACGTAGGGTGTTTCCTTAATAACAAAGCAACCCTTAGCCGACGTCTCGGTGCCCGAAGGCGGTTGTGTTAGCAGAAACGAGGCAATCAGATATGCGGGCTTTAAAACTTTTGCTTAGTCATAGGAGCTTTAAACTGGGGAAGCTAGCTATGAGCCCTCGGTTACTGTTCGGCGACATCCGAGGTCAAGCCGTAAACACTTCGGCCAATGTTATGAACGGCCCATCATTTAACATAGTCATCGGATCGCTGACCAGTTTACGCCTATTGCGACAGTCAGTTTTCAGCTTCCTCCACTGAGGTGCTTGACCATGCGAGCTGGAAGCATAATCGCAGTGGTTCTCCCTTTGCACACCTAGCCGAACAAAGCGGAATGTAGGAGGCAAGCACAGGAGCTGGGCAACCCAACTATTGACCGAAGACACAATTCGAAACCAATGCATATATAGAAATATCCGAGAATGTTTTTGCCGAATCCCTAAAGGTGTCCCGTTGGACTGCGAGACTAATGTTGGAAACGCACAAATAGTTTAAAAGTGTCATAGGCTCGAAAAGCCAAAAAACTTATTCAAAAGTTTAATGTCCGAACTAGATCAAGTGTTCGGTGCCAATCTGAAAATTGGACTTTGAAAAAAAGTGCTTCTGTCGTGCTTTAACATGACACATCCTATCTCAAGACTTCAAGCGGGTCAGCCTATGGCTTCAACCTCCTATCCCGAAGGCGGAGTACTTCTCATTAGGCCAGTTTAGCAAACTAAACTCTAGCGGTTTCGAGAGAGAAATTAGGCTCCTCAGCTAGTGACCACATACTTCTGTAGAAAAAAGGAATGATAAATAATAACAACAACAATAATAAAAACTTTGCAATGACTAAGAAGAAAAACACTTATCATAAAACGGCTCAAATAAACTTAAGAGCCCCCAAGTGACTTGGGTAAAAGAATGATTGCATGTACTGAAGTACTTATATCATATCTATGTTCACCCGAACTTTAAACGCGTCTTAACCGACCATTGGCTTCTCCCTCTTCGGTCAAGGACCCAAAAGTGTTATGTACTCCACCTATCGAGAATATCGACGGTGTTTCCAATAACCATGCAATCAGGCCATAAGGCTGTAACAGACAAAGCACGCTTAGGGAACTTATGCTATATTACTGCGAAGTGTAAGAAGCATCTTCGAAGAAAATAGTACCCTCACCGATACCTTTCTTTGGTGCTCATTTGTTACTATGAGACTTGTGCAATAGATTTTTTATACTCATGAGTTCCGTTGTGTGCCGACCATCATTGAAAACTATAAGAGAGCTATCTTTCGGCTTCACCCAGTCTGAGGTCCGGCTCGGATGACCCAATCGTGACAATCGCAGAGGTGCTCCCTTTACTCCCTAGCCAAACAATCAGGAACGTAGGGGTAAACACAGGAGCGAGGCAACCCACCTTGGAAATCGCTTAAGTCAATATGGTGCATATTGTGGCGTAATACACGAACAAGGAACGAAGCCATACAAGTATAATCATATGCAAGAGGAAAAGCTCCATCAAGGGAGCCCCCAAGTAAACGGGGTATTTGAATTTGTGTGTCACAAACAAAGTTTGGACAAGGAAATTCTTTACAAGCAACTTTTTTCCAAAAAGGTATAATGCTTGGTTCAACCGAACACAAGTTGAAAATTTAAAACATTGAGCATGAAGGCAACTTAGCAGGTTAATGTGTTCGGTATTGATGATGTGGCCCAAACTTGATGCGGGACAAGGTTCCATCACCCAAGCCTGTCCCATGGTGGCGGAGCAAAGAGCTCGGCACTCCGAAGTGGTGACATAGCATGGTCAATGCAGGCCGACAGAGTGATGCCGAAGTCCCTAGCTTGGGGTAATGAAGTGTTGACGAAGCCCCCCGTCCAGCCGAGGTGATGTGGTATGTCAGTACGCCGAGTTGACGATACTGCCCAACACGGATCATTTTCCTGTGCACAAAAAATAGTGCAAACCGGAGATAATAGTAATAATTTTTTTTGCATAATCAGTAATTTATGCAAAGTGAGTAATAAAAGAAATATGGCCTGTGCGTCGAACACTCGATGAGGTAGACCTCTCTCGGCGATGCCGAAGTCCCCGAGGCAACCGAACATGTTGGTATGGCAACACGACCAACAAGGTGACCACGCGAGCCGATTTACGCTGATTGGGACGACGGCGTCGGCTTGCCGAAGAGACCACGTGACGTAGTCGAAGTCGATCACCTACACACATAAAATAGTGCGGTCCAAAAAGGATAATTGCTTTTCGCAAAAATAATTTATTGAAAGAGCTGTGGCCTGGCGCCGAAGTCATGTCGATGCAGGGCGTCGGCGTGACGCGGTGAAGGTGTGTCCAAGCCCGAATTCACAGGTCGGTCCGAGTTCCGGATGCGGCGTTTGCCGGACCATGTACGGAAACTGACCGAACCACCATGTGACTGTCGTTAATGCGGCCATCATTTGATAGACCTGTGTACATATGATGAACAAACCAGAGTAATAATTCCTTGGGAAAAATGAACCCGAACAAGCAAAAAATACTAGGATTAATAACACCTGGTTTATTTGTTGTAGCAATCCAAAAAAGGTGAATCCGAAAATTGGGACTCGATCCACACACCCATTGCCTGATGGTCGATAAAGCGACGGTATGGCGATGCTGGCAAAGGTTGGCTCGCCGAGGCAAAGCCCTCGGTCCAACTAGCGTGACGGAGCTAGTCGGCTAGTGACGCCGAAGTCTCCGGAGTAGGTTGATGAAGAGATGGCGAAGCCCCCGGTCCAGCCGAGATGTCAAAGCCTCGATGCCAGCCGTTGAGTAAAAATAGGTCGGCGTGATGGACACCAGCTTGAAGAAGCAACAGTGCGGCCCTGCCGATGCAGGTCGTGACGTGGTCCATGCCGGCTTGATGAAGTGACCGTGCGGCGATGCCGGTATGCTCACTCCGTGTAATCCGTGGGGCCGCGATGTTGGTGATGATTTATCCTTCGCGATGCCGGACTCTCGTTCAGCTTGCTGAGATGATGATCCAAAGAAGTTGAGCTCGGCTCAACAAAGTGACGACGTGTCTAGCGTAGGTCGGCAGCCTTGGAGCAATATTGCCGGACTGGTTTGACATCAGCATGATGATGAAGATGACCTCAGGGGAGGCTTAAAAATTTACGGGCACGTGTTTAAAAAACAACACACAATACCCTAGAAGAGAGTTCCTCTAAAAAGGTTGTCCAATATCACGTTCATAAAGAAACATGAATTCGGGTCGGATCCGTAATCGCGCAGAAAACGGATCCGAAAATTGGTCCACTCATCGGAAGGTTCCCAGAGTTTGAACCGTTGGATCGAGCTGAAATTTGGAGGGGTGGTAGATATGGTAATTCAGCAGTAGATGAACGGATGGATCTTCCAAAGGACCTCTAAGACGGGCTCTGGAGACCACGGCCTAAAATCATCCAGATTCCCGTCCAGATTCGACAGGGCTCCGGTATATCGTAGATTGTCGGAGATTCCTCCATCGGAACTCGACGAAGTTTGGCATGGATGTTGTAGACGTAATTCCGCACTATTCCACCGAAGCAATCATCAAAGGAACGCTCGAGGAGGTGGTGACGGCGAATACAAGTTCGCTGTCCATAAAAACAGCACGGCCGCCCGAGGGCAATGTTGACGTTGAGCCGTCGAGCTCCATGGATAACTCCTCTACGATCATGATAGAGATCGGAGTTGATGTTGAGGAAGGCTCCCGTCCAAACATGACGATCGGAGATGGAGCATGGTCCTCGGTCGAGCCAAGGTGACCAGTCGAGCCGGCGACGAAGATGTCGGTGTCGCAGTTGACCTGCGGGCGAGCCATTGATCTTTTTGCCGATCACACAGCGGAACTCTCAATGAAAGCACCAATTTCGGTGTCAAAACCGGCGGATCTCAGGTAGGGGGTCCCGAACTGTGCGTCTAAGGCGGATGGTAACAGGAGGCAGGGGACACGATGTTTTACCCAGGTTCACTCCCTCTTGATGGAGGTAAAACCCTATGTCCTGCTTGATTTATTCTTGATGATATGGGTATTACAAGAGTTGATCTACCATGAGATCGGAGAGGCTAAACCCTAGAAGCTAGCCTATGGTATGATTAGGGGGTCCTGGATTAGGGGGTCTCCGGACAGCCGGACTATATCCTTTGGCCGGATTGTTGGACTATGAAGATACAAGATTGAAGACTTCGTCCCGTGTTTGGATGGGACTTTCCTTGGCGTGGAAGGCAAGCTTGGCAATACGGATATGTAGATATCCTCCCTTGTAAATGACTCTTTGTAACACTAGCCCCCTCCGGTGTCTATATAAACCGGAGGGTTTAGTCCATAGGACAACGAACAATCATACCATAGGCTTGCTGGTTTAGCCTCTACGGTCGGGTGGTAGATCAACTATTGTAATACCCATATCATCAAGAATAAATCAAGCAGGACGTAGGGTTTTACCTCCATCAAGAGGGCCCGAACCTGGGTAAAACATCGTATCCCCTGCCTCCTGTTACCATCCGCCTTAGACGCACAGTTCAGGACCCCCTACCCGAGATCCGCCGGTTTTGACACCGACATCGGTGCAACGTCATCACCTCAGCTAGCATGGCAGGTTCATTCAAGACCATATTGACTCACCTAATAACATCATTACAATGAATCCAAGGGTCCAGGAGCGGTTTGATCTCCCCTATCATCTTCACCGTGACCCTGCTCACTGGCGCGCGGACGACAGAGGCCTCGCCTTTTGCAAGTTGGTGCCGCTTGATAATGATACGTGTGATGTTAAGATGTCACTGCTTGAGGGTAAGGCTTGGGCAGGCGCAAATGGAGATTGGGTTGTTTATATTGGGTCCAACTGCTAGTGGGAACTTGTGATTGTGTACACTCATTACCGGGTTCCACTTCCAAAAATCTCAGACTGCCAAGAGGTCAAGCACACCGGTTATGACCGTACTTTCAACTACGGTCATTGTGACCGTCGTCTATAGAAGATAGCAATTTGTCAAGTGCCCGACCGCTCTTGGGATTTAATGGAATATGTAGTTGTCGCTATCTTCGACAAGCTTGTTGCCTTCCTTCATAGATCGACTAGATGGATATTGCTCAAAAATCAATTTCTATACAAGGATAAGTACTATGATGCAATTCAATACGAGGATCTTGTGTTTGCTGCCACCACTCGTGGCACTGTATTTGCATGGAATCCTTATGCTTTTAGTACGTTTGTCTTCCACCATAATTACAATTGTTTCATCCACATGCATGCGAGTTAGCTAGTTTCCCTTTACTAATTAACCTTCTTGTGTTTCCAAGGTCCTGTGAACATTCCACCACCTATACGTGAAATTTTTTATACCCAAGGGGGAGATGACGATGATGATGATCATGAGCATGAGGACCCATATACTTAGTGGCGCCTGGCAACTTATTCCGATGGATCACCTCTTGTCTGTATACAGGGCACCGCTGATGTGACTAAGGAAGAAGGTGGTGTCTCCCATGGTCGCACTCTCCGGACCTATTCCAACATCCGTTGCACAGTATTCGGGATGGATGCTATTGCGCTAGTGCCAACACCTTCTCCCTGGTTTAGTATTAACACTCTTGGAGGAAACTCGCTCTTCCTTGGACAAAACTATCCAATCATGGTGAAAGACGATCCATCTGCTGTTGACACAACATTACTACCATTTATGAGAAGCAATTGTATCTATACCTTGGACATTGCTATGCTTCCCTACCATGGCTATCACAATATGGGTCATGAAATAGGCCGCTTCGGCCTGGATGATCAGTCCTGCGTTGGTCTCAAGATTGATAGTAGCTGGCCCTTCTGAGACAAACTCTTCTGGTTCAAAGCAAGTGTTTCCAACGCCAAGGAGTGGTTGAGCTGAAGTTCATTTCATTGCTTTTTATTTGTTGTGTGATGAAAACTTTAGTATTTACTAGAATGTTTTGTTGGAACTAATCTATAATCCAACATGTATGCTCATTGTCGTTGTGTGTTGATGACTTGTTTTATGTAATGAATGGTACAATTGCATATGCATGTCATAAACTCAATTTATAAATGGTTTTTGACTCACTTCTTGGAGTGTTATTTCCGTAGTAGTGTAGCTAGCATCTGTAGTAGTACGAAGTTGCCACATAACATAGATCGGACCAATAGTTAGGTGTCGCACAGAGGCCGAGAAATATGGTGATAGCTTGACTGCGTGAGGTGGGCTTGTACGTAGTATGATGTATGCAGAGGGCTTGCCGTGTTTCCTACTCCTCCGGTCTGCCTCCTTTTGCCGACACATGGGACATCCAGCATCCAGGTCGTGTCATGTAAGAAAATGGAGTGCTAGTTGAAGCTATGTGACGTGCATATTGGGTTAAACTGTAAATAGAATCTTACTACTCTTGAGTAACTCCAAAAGCGGCCACCGAAGATCTTTATTGGAGTTGTTTTTCATCACCAGCACATCGAGGTGAAAGATGTGCAGGTTCAGTGGGTCCTCTTGCGTTTTCATTAATATGTGGGACCACATGTGAGCAAACGGAAGATGGGCTCCGCGCGTCTGCTGGCTGGCTGAGAAGAGAGATAGAGGAGGGCTGAGCACGGACTCCAGGTAATTTGTTGCACGTAACCAGCACCTCGATATAGGCTCGATATAGTGGGGTGGCATGGGCCATAACTAGAATTCACGTCTAGTAGTACGACACACGCCACCCACACGAGTCCCATCCGACACCAATTGTCTTGGGGTCCATGCTACAACCATCTCTTCTCCCTCCTGTTTTCTCAGCCATCGCGCGCTGGGTGGGGTGGGGGTTTGCGATAGTCAATTTTCTAAACTACGGTCCCATTTGTAAGTGAAAATGCAACACAGAACACATTCCCTCTTGAGCGGCATGCCGGACCAACCGTGTGGGCAGCGGGGTGCGACGCGAACACGGCAAGCTTTTCCTTTTGAACTTGTAACTTGTAAAATTTGGTTCTGCTCCATGGCGCGACCGATAGATTGAAATAATGATTTTCCCTAGAGTAATGAGAAGTTAGGGTCTGGCGTGGTTCATGCATGGAGTACATACACAAATTGTGAAGTTGATGCGAAATGTAAGATAATTACTAGTAGTACCATATACTACTACATTGATTTGACAGAAAGATAAAGATACATACAAATCCATCAACAACATCCTCACGCCCTAGTGCGCCGGGTCACCAACCGGCGTGTGAGGAGGAGCGGCGTTGGTGGCGAGCTCAATGTGCTTCTGAACAATGCCGTCCAAGGTTGCCCTGCGGGTCAACAAGGCCAGTGATCTATCATCCTCCTCTGGCATGTAGTAGTCCTTGCGGACGATTTTCGCGTAGACGTGGGTGATTATGTCGACGGTGTCTTGCTGTGCCAGCTGCTGCGTGGCGAGCGCGACTGTGTGAGTTCTGGATTAGGGGGTCTCCGGACAGCCGGACTATCTCCATTGGCCGGACTGTTAGACTATGAAGATACAAGATTGAAGACTTCATCTCGTGTCCGGATGGGACTCTACTTGGCGTGGAAGGCAAGCTAGGCAATACGGATATGTATATCTCCTCCTTTGTAACCGACCTTGCATAATCCTAACCTCTCCGGTGTCTATATAAACCGGAGGGTTTTAGTCCGTAGGACAACATACAATCATACCATAGCTAGCTTCTAGGGTTTAGCCTCTCTGATCTCGTGGTAGATCTACTCTTGTACTACCATATCATCAATATTAATCAAGCAGGACGTAGGGTTTTACCTCCATCAAGAGGGCCCAAACTTGGGTAAAACATTGTGTCCCCTACCTCCTGTTACCATCCGGCCTAGACGCATAGTTTGGGACCCCCTACCCGAGATCCGCCGGTTTTGACACTGACATTGGTGCTTTCATTGAGAGTTCCTCTGTCTCGATGCCATTAGGCTTGATGGCTCCTACTATCATCAATAGCGATGCAGTCCAGGGTGAGACTTTTCTCCCCGGACAGATCTTCGTGTTCGGCGGCTTTGCACTGCGAGCCAATTCGCTTGGCCATCTAGAGCAGATCGAAAGTTACGCCCCTGGCCACCAGGTCAGGTTTGGAAGCTTAAACTACACGGCCGATGTCCGCGGAGACTTGATATTCGACGGTTTCGAGCCTCTGCCTTGTGCGTCACGCGGTCACGATGAGTACGATTTAGCTCTACCATCAGACAGTGTTCAGGAGATCGCACCGGCAGCCGCTCCGACCCTCAATTCGGAGCCAGTTGCGCCTTCCGCGGACGGGTGGATGGACCCCGCCACGGAGGCCTTATCCTCAGCGGCGATCAAGCCAAACATCGACCTTACCTTGCACGAGAGCCGTGTTGATAAACTGCCGGATCCTTCTCCGGCCACGGACTCCAAACCGCCTACGCCCGTTCCTATCGAATCTGATTGGGCGCCGATCATGGAATTTACCTCCGCAGATATTTTTCAACACTCGCCCTTTGGCGACATACTGAACTCATTAAGGTCTCTCTCCTTATCAGGAGGATCCTGGCCGAACTATGTCTGGCAGGACTGGGATGCATACGACGAAGAAATTCGCGACCCACCCACCACCCACTTAGTAGCCACTGTCGATGATTTACCGACATGCTCGACTTTGACTCCGAAGATATTGATGGTATGGACGACGATGCGGGAGACGAAGAGGAACCACTGCCTATGGGGCACTGGACAGCCACCTCATCATACGATATATACATGGTGGATACACCGAAAGAAGGCAATGGCGATGAGATAGTGGAGGATGACCCCTCCAAGAAGCAACCCAAGCGCCAACGTCAGCGGTGCCGCTCTAAGTCTCGCCAAAGCAAAAGTGGTGATACCGGCACAGGAGATAATAACACTCCGGATAGTGCCGGAGACAACAACAATCCCCTCCAGCAAGATTTAGAGCAGGAGGATGGAGGAGCCAGCCCTCCCGAGAGAGCGGTAGGCAGAGAAGAGGAGGATGATAATTACATGCCCCCCTCCGAAGACGAGGCAAGCCTCGGCGACGATGAATTCACCATACCAGAGGATCCCGTCGAACAAGAGCGCTTCAAGCGCCCGCTTATGGCCACGGCAAATAGCCTGAAGAAAAAGTAGCAACAGCTTCAAGCTGATCAAGATCTCTTAGCTGACAGATGGACTGAAGTCCTTGCGGCCGAGGAATATAAACTCGAGAGCCCCTCCAAGAGTTACCCAAAATGCAGGTTGCTACCCCGACTGGAGGAAGAAGCGTATGACACGGCTGATCGGCCACCTCGTGGCCGCGATAGAGAGGCATTCCAGCCAAAAGCTCAGCCCGCACTACGATGCCATTCAAATAAAAAGGCATGGGGAGATACGCCAGACCTGCGAGACATATTGGAGTACAAAGCAAAGCATGCAAGATCGATCTACGGATCACAAGGGCGCGCCACCATGCGAGACGAATAAACGTCATGTCGGATACAGTAAAAGTAAATCCGGCCGGGCCGAACACAGCGGGCAAGACCCATTCGAGCTGCGTTGCGATATAGCCCAATACAGAGGTGCCGCACACCCTTTATGCTTCATAGACGAAGTAATGGATCATCAAATCCCAGAAGGTTTCAAACCTGTAATATTGAATCATACGACGGCACTACAGATCGTGCGGTATGGATTGAGGATTTCCTCCTTCACATCCACATGGCCCGCGGTGATGACTTACATGCCATCAAATACCTCCCACTAAAGCTCAAAGGACCAGCGCGACATTGGCTTAACAGCTTGCCAGCAGAGTCCATTAGTTGTTGGGAAGATCTGGAGGCTGCATTCCTCGACAACTTTCAGGGCACTTATGTGCGACCACCAGATGCCGATGACTTGAGCCACATAATTCAGCAGCCAGAAGAATCAGCCAGGCAATTCTGGACTCAGTTCCTAATATAGAAAAATCAAATTGTCGACTATCCGGATGCAGAGGCCCTAGTGGCTTTCAAACATAACATGCGTGATGAGTGGCTAGCCCGGCACCTTGGTCAGGAAAAGCCGAAATCTATGGCAGCCCTCGACACTCATGACCCGCTTTTGTGCGGGAGAAGACAACTGGCTGGCTCGCAGTAACAATATGTCAAAGAACCATGGTACCTCAGATACCAAGGACGGCAATGACAGGTCCCGTCTCAACAAACATAAGCGCCACATTAACAGCGATAATACTGAGGATACGACAGTCAATGCTGGATTCAAAGGCTCTAAACCCGGTCAGCAGAAAAAGCCATTTAAACAAAGTACGCCGGGACCGTCCAGTTTGGACCGCATACTCGATCACTCGTGTCAGATACACGGCACTCTCGACAAGCCAGCCAACCACACAAATAGGGACTGCTGGGTATTCAAGCAGGCCGGCAAGTTAATTGCCGAAAACAAGGACAAGGGGCCACATAGCGATGACGAGGAGGAGCCTCATCAACCACACACCGGAGGACAGAAGAGGTTTCCCCCACAAGTGCGGATGGTGAACATGATATACGCAACCCACATCCCCAAGAGGGAGCGGAAGCGTGCGCTCAGGGACGTATATGCATTGGAGCTAGTCGCCCCAAAGTTCAACCCATGGTCCTCCTATCCGATCACTTTCGATCGCAGGGACCACCCCACTTGCATCCGTCATGGCGGATTCGCCGCATTGGTTCTGGACCCAATCATTGATAGATTTCACCTCACTCGAGTCCTTATGGACGGCGGCAGCAGCCTGAACCTGCTTTATCAGGACACAGTGTGCAAAATGGGTATAGACCCCTCAAGGATCAAACCTACAAAAACAACCTTCAAAGGCGTCATTCCAGATGTAGAGGCCCATTGCACAGGCTCAATTACGCTGGAAGTGGTCTTCGGATCCCCGGATAACTTCCGAAGCGAAGAGTTAATCTTTGATATAGTCTCGTTCCACAGCGGTTATCATGCACTGCTCAGGCGAACCGCATTTGCAAGATTCAATGTGGTACCGCATTATGCATACCTCAAGCTCAAGATGCCAGGACCTCGCGGGGTTATTACAGTCAATGGAAACACAGAGCGCTCTCTCCGAACGAAGGAACACACTGCGGCCTTAGCAGCAGAAGCGCAAAGCAGCCTCTCAAGGCAATCCACCAGTTCGGCGTTTCAAGACCCGGACACCTTCAAGTACGCTCGGAGCAATCGCCAACTAGACTGCCTGGCGCGATCTGAGCTCGCGTAGCAATGCAGCCCCCACCCCAGTCCCAGCCAAGCGATGAAACTTGTGCCACGCGTACATAATTATGCATGAATAATACCATGGGCACAGGCAGGGAGGGGGGCACAACTGCGGCACGCCCCAAGACGCGGCTTAAACCGCACTAGGGGCTTCCTGCTTAGTTATTTTCTCTTTTTTAGGACATTAATCTCTGGAAACCCTGTCCGACAGCACTATTGCCGAACAAATGGTGCAGCAACCAAGGAGACAGAAAGCTATGTCACACCACAGAATTCCCAGGTGGATTACAGTAACGAGCGAAATATTTGATTTAATATCATTCCTCAGCTTGCCCTTGGAAGGGACATAGTCCTACTCTTTGCTTATCGCACTATATGTATCATTCTGCTTTAACGCAATTTTTTGAATAAACAATGCATAACATTACGACTATTCTTGCATTCTTGTTATATATATATATATATATATATATATATATATATATCTATGTGTTCATTAATGATGCCTTGCAACCGTACACTTTGGTACGGCCAATACACCAGGGGCTTACGTACCCCACAATACGGTGTGAAAAGTCCGATCACTTTCACATGTGCAGCACCCCGAACTTATAGCATTATATGCATCAGCTCCGAATCATGTCTTTGGTCAAATGTTGGGTTTGCCCGGCTCCTATGTTTTGGTACCTTACGTTCCGCTCTATCGGCTAAGGTAGCTCTAGGAGAACTACTGCGATTGTGCCCCGGTTCTGCTGGGTTCAGCACCTCAGTAGAGAAAGCTAAAACTGACTGTCATGATAAGGCGAGAGACTGGTCACTGTTCGGCGAGGTTTTCTAGTCCCTAAAGACTTATGCCACTTAGAGCGAGGGGCCGGCCCTATCCGGCTTAAAGGAGTGTATCCCACCCCGAATTCGGCCTTCCGAATACCAGGGGCTTCGCCGAAATTTAAAATTATAGAATTCTATGGCTAAGTGAGAGTGATAAAGCATTATTAGTCTGGTTGCCTTGTTCGTTGTGCTGAGGACCTCCCTCGAAGGACCCAAAAATGGGAACAAGAGTGCTCAGGTTTATCCCGAACACCCCAGCAGTCGCGGCATGGGGGCAGAAGCCGAGGACTAGCCATCTCTCAGATTGGATAAACGGCCAAACAGAAGGTAATATTTTAAATTCAAACAAGTGTTGCATAGCGCATATGAAACAAGTTTTCATAAATACAGGATCACACGAGCGAGTTTTACTCAAATATTACATCTTTTGTGCACTCGTCCGCTATGAGACGGGCACCCGGCAGAACACCCTCGTAGTACATCTCGGGGTGGCGATGCTCCTTGCCCTCCGGCGGCCCTTCCTTGACCAGCTTCACGGTGTCTAGTTTGACCCATTGCAATTTCACACGGGCGAAAGCTCGGCGTGCACCTTCAATGCAGACGGATCGCTTGACGACCTCCAGCCGCGGGCGGGCATCCACAAGCCGCCTCACCAGGCCGAAGAAGCTGTTTAGAAGGGCGTCGCCAGGCCACAACCGGACTATAAAGCCCTTCATGGCCTGTTCGGCCGCCTTATGTAGCTCGACCATCTGCTTCAGCTGGTCGCTCCTTGGCACCGGGTGTTCGGCCTCAGTATACTGAGACCAGAACAGCTTCTCCGTTGAACTTCCATCCTCGGCCTGGTAAAATTGTGCGGCATCGGACATGCTGCGGGGCAAATCTGTGAATGCTCCTAGAGAGCTCCGGATTCGGGTAAGTAATCGGTAATTTACTTTTACCTGCTTGCTTTGCATATATAATGCCTTACCCGCCGCTATCTTCTTCATTGCGTCGATCTCCTGGAGGGCCTTTTGGGCTTCGGCCTTGGCACTTTTTGCGCTCTCGAGGGCCGCGGCAAGCTCAGACTCTCGCGTCTTCGAGTCAAGCTCCAAAGCCTCGTGCTTCGCCACGAGAGCCTGGAGCTCTTGCTGCACTTCGCCCACCCGAGCCTCATGCTTCTCTCGCTCGGTGCGCTCCTTGGCCGCTTTATCTTCGGCCTCGGACAACGCTTGCTTTAGGGTCGCCACTTCGGCCGCGGCCCCTGGCAAATTCATGATAATCCTGTCATTTTGCAATCACATTCTTTTTATACATAACCACAAGACTAGGTACTACTTACCTTTGTTCTCCTCGAGCTGCCTCTTGGTAAGGCCGAGCTCGTCCTGGGACCCCTTAAGGTCCTGCTTCAGTACGGCGACCTCCGCAGTCAATGCGGCGGACGAAAGCAGCGAAGCCTGCATATGCATATTGACATACTCATATTAGACTCCTGCGATATTGTTTGATACTATGTTCGGCTTTTCTTTGCGAACACCGAACAAAGCATCGGGGGCTACTGTCTATGCGGTAATATTTTTCCTATACTTTAAACACTTACCTCAAAGCCTGTTAGAAGGCTGGCACAGGCTTCAGTCAATCCGCTCTTAGCGGACTGAACCTTCTGGATCACCGCACTCATAATAGTGTGGTGCTCCTCGTCGATGGAAGCGCTGCGAAGCGCTTTCGGCAGATTGTCCGGCGCCTCTGGATGGACAGAGGTCACCGGTGGAGGCGTCTTGCCCCCCATAGAAGGGGGCCGCCTGCCCGAGTCCGGAACCACTGGAGGTTCCGGTGCGGTGTCCGGCTGAGGGCCGAGCTTGGAGCCCTCTGCTCCCAGAGTCCGCGAGGCCGCCTTGAGGCGCCTCCGGGACTGTCTCCCCTCGACCCGGTGCTTCGTGAGACAGCACCTCGGCGTCGTCCACGGGATGAGGGGAGGTGGCAGTCAGAACTGGATCGCTATCCATATCCAACGAGCCCAGGGAGTCGTCCGATGATACATCGATTCGGGATCGGGGCGGCCTGCATAATCATATTTCGGCATTAGGTGAAGTAGTGCGACAAAGGAATGCTTTGAGTTACTCTGGTATCCGAACACTTACGACTTCCCCAGGGACTTGGCCCCTAGGCAGCCACTCGTCTTCACCATCGGCGGCAGTGGTAGAGTTGTCCAGAAGGAGAGTTCTCCCCTTCTTGGACCCTTCGGCCTCCCCAGTTGGGGCGGCCTTCCTTTTCTTATCTCCCCCGTCTGGAGGGGGAGCATCTTCTTCTGCCTCCTCGTCTTCGGGGAAGGATTGCGCTGTAGAGTCCTCGGACGGTGAGTCCGATGACGCCTGGTGCCAGGAACTCTTTCGGGTTCCCTTGGCCTTCTTGGTCTTCTCTGGCACCGTATAAGGAGTCGGGGTCAGCATCTTCATTAGAAGAGCGTTTGCTCGGCCTTCGGGCAAAGGAGCCGGACAGTCGATCTGTCCGGCCGTCTACTGCCAGTCCTGTCAAAGGTACGGGAGTTTAGACCCCGCATGGAGTCAAGCTATGAAAAACAAGTATCCTGTAAGAGGTAAAGTAGCTTACCGCTCTGGCTTGGCACTTTGCGCTGAATCCGCGATCCTCGGTAGTGGGAGGGGGGACCTCGGCGCTCTTGAACAGCACCCTACAGGCATCTTCATGAGTTGTGTCGAAGAGCCTGTTCAGAGTTCAGTGCTGCGCCGGGTCGAACTCCCACAAGTTGAAGGCCCGTTGTTGGCACGGGAGGATCCAGCGGTTAAGCATGACCTGGACTACGTTGACGAGTTTGAGCTTCTTGTTGACCATGTTTTGAATACATGTTTGGAGTCCGGTCAGCTCTCCCGAACTACCCCAGGACAGGCCCTTCTCTTGCCAGGAGGTGAGTCATGTGGGGAAGCCAGATCGGAACTCGGGGCCGCTACCCATGTAGGGTCACGCGGCTCGGTGATGTAGAACCACCCCGACTACCGCCCCTTTATTGTCTCCACGAAGGAGCCCTCGAGCCATGTGACATTGGGCATCTTGCCCACCATGGCACCTCCGCACTCTGCCTGGCGGCCGTTCACTACCTTTGGATTGACGTTGGAAGTCTTCAGCCATAAGCCGAAGTGGGGCTTGATGCGGAGGAAGGCCTCGCACACGATGATAAACGCCAAGATGTTGAGGATGAAGTTCGGGGCCAGATCGTGGAAATCCAGGCCGTAGTAGAACATGAGCCCCCGGAAAAATGGGTGGAGAGGAAATCCCAGTCCATGGAGGAAATGGGTGAGGAACACCACCCTCTCATGGGGCCTGGGGGTGGGGATGAGCTGCCCCTCCTCTGGGAGCCGGTGCACGATGTCGTCGGGCAAGTATCCGGCTCTCCTAAGCTTCTTGACGTGTCCCTCCGTGACGGAGGAGACCATCCACCTGCCTCCCACTCAGGACATGGTTGGAGAAGGTTGAGGTGGGAAATGCGAACTTGGGCGCTGGAGCTCGAGTGTGCGAAGGTGGATGAGCAAAGGAGGAAGAAGGCGTGGATGAAAAGGTAAATCCTTATCCCTTTATATGGGCGGACGAAACTATGCGTCCCCACTAGCCTGGTAAAACTCGTTCGTCCCCCAAGCGCCATAATCGATGGCGCGGTTGGGTTACCCACACCCGTATTGATGAGAATCCCGTGATAAGGGGACACGATCTCTGTTTTGACAAGACGTGTCAAAAAACTGCCTCGTGTTATGTGCGGGGCTAGTTAAAGAAAACGGTTCCAATAATCACCGGGCCGTGACGTAATGTCATGCTGCCAAGACAAGTCAGCAAATCGGATTTGTGGAAATATTATTCTCTCTACGGTGGTATGTGGAACTTATTTTGTAGGGTTGGACACTATCCTTATATTCAAAATTCTTCCGTGGTGTATTCGGAGGAGGAACCCGCCTTGCAATGCTGAAGACAATACTGCGCGCCGGACTCATCGTCATTGAAAGCCTGGTTCAGGGGCTACTGTGGGAGTCCTGGATTAGGGGGTCTCCGGACAGCCGGATTATCTCCATTGGCCGGACTGTTAGACTATGAAGATACAAGATTGAAGACTTCGTCTCGTGTCCGGATGGGACTCTACTTGGCGTGGTAGGCAAGCTAGGCAATACGGATATGTATATTACCTCCTTTGTAACCGACCTTGTGTAACCCTAACCTATCCGGTGTCTATATAAACCGGAGGGTTTTAGTCCATAGGCCAACATACAATCATACCATAGGCTAGCTTCTAGGGTTTAGCCTCTCTAATCTCATGGTAGATCTACTCTTGTACTACCCATATCACCAATATTAATCAAGCAGGACGTAGGGTTTTACCTCCATCAAGAGGGCCCGAACCTGGGTAAAACATTGTATCCCCTGCCTCCTGTTACTATCTGGCCTAGACGCACAGTTCGGGACCCCCTACCCGAGATCCGCCGGTTTTGACACCGACAGCGACCTCGAGGTGGACATTCTCCGGCGCGACGGCAGACAGTCGCCGGGCCACTAGTGCGTCGAAGAGGTTGTCACCATAGAGGTCGTTGAGGGTGGTGGGCATCGCAGAACCTGGGCGCGTGGGCTGGAGGCGTACGTCAAGGTCGTCCGCGAGCTTCTTGACGACGGTGAACTTGTTGAGGAATCCGACAAGGACCTTATTGAACAAGGAGATGAAGTTGTCGTCCAAGCGGCCTCTCACCCTGGCAGCCTCAAGCATGACCTGGAGATGGTCCTCGGTGCCGGGCCGTAGGCCGGCGTCGTGGACCATCTGGCACAGCCGGCTGATGCTCGCGTTCTTCGCCTCCATGGGTCTAGCTTCTATTCAACTAATCTTGCGATTGGAGTGATCACTCTTGCCCTTGGTTAGGGTTCCTAGGTGCGTATGATTTCATAGATTGGACTGGCGGGGAGCCTTTATATGAGAAGTGCATACTGCCTTGAATTCACATGCGTGCTGGCCATCTACTCCTCGGCCCTCTACTGCACCTGCCTTTGGCTGTATGACAGGCGGGCCAGCCACCTGTTGGGCCCACGTGTCATACAACCAAAGGCAGGTGCAATAAGTCAATGAAGCTGCGTCCGCCTCCATGTCGGTGCAGTATAGTCATCTCACTAGACCTCTAGTTGGGGCCAAACAAGAGAACTTTGATGTTTACTAGTTTATTGGTCCCCTGTGCATTTTGCGCCAAGTTTTGACCTTTGCTTTAACTAATAAAATTTTAATGCATGTAACAAAAAATATTGTGTAATCCCAAAACACTTAGGCATGGTACATTAACTTGCTCCTCATTTCTTATTTCGTGACATATCAACCAATGAGAGATGTGGGGTGTGCTTGCTTTCAATGACTTGACACTACCAAACATGACATGCAATGGTTAGTTCATTGCATGTAATCCTATTAATTAGCAAAAAGACATTAAGTTCTCTTGCCGATAGGAATAAAACAATACACCATGTATTTATTTATAGAGGGTGTAGTACATTTTTTGTGACATGCATTACTAGATATTGTTAGTCAAATACTAAATCCAGATGGACGTGGTAGTACTACTAAATACAGATGGTGGTGCTAGTACTAGTAGTAGTACTACCAATGTACTAGTAGGACTATACTACCCGTTGGTCAAATTATTACATGTTGCTCCTCACAGTGAAGTGACAAGACCCTGCCCCAGAGATGACACCTGAGTATAGGCATCGTGTTCAGCATACCATAGTCAGCCTCGTCGTCTGCAGTCACTATCATCATGGTTGTAGAGCTAGCCTGCTTACAACTATCCGTGTTCGACATAATTTCCCGTGCATAGATGCTCGTGCATTGCACGGATCACCAAGACTGGGGGTGGACGGTGCCGGCAGTGGCCGTCATGCCAGATTTTTCCATGGCCTTCTAGATGTTGTGGGGAGGAGATAAGGCTGATTGTGAGAGACAAGGAATTGTTTGTGAATAGGGAACAAGTGCGGGCATCTTTTTGCAAAACTAGAGAAGTTTGGTTTGTATGCGTCTGATCTAGATCTGATGGCTATTGGTGAAAGATGACAGGCACAACATCATCACCAACTCAGGACCTCTTTGATTCGCAGGATTTTGAAAACGCAGGAATAGGACACGGCAATATTACAAGTTTCAAACTGATATTACAAATGTTAGGAGTAATGCTGCGCCTACGAAGAGGGAATTACTAGGAAGTTTACGTAAGAACTTTTGTTACTTTAGGTGGATGCAGCATTATCGTACAAACTAAAATCCACTGCCCTGACAAGTCACTAATGGGAAAACAAATTTTCGAGTCTCTGTCCACTTTATGTTTCAAAAACAAATTCAGCTTCTACGGAGACTTTGTCATTTAGGCTTAGACGCTTGCGGTGATCAGCACACCATTCATTGTTGCGCCAGAGAACACAAAACCTCATTACCTTGAGAACACTTGCCTCCAGAACAAAGAACCTAGCCAATTTAATCTCAGATGTTTTGTCGCGGTATTCGGTCAAATTAGTTTCTGTAAGATGGAGATCAGGGCATTCGATGAGATTGTTATAGTGCAGCACATTTTTCACTTTCGGGTCTTTTTTATCTACAAAAGAAGAGAACATATTAGAGCAGCTGGTTGTATAAGATTGCCGTGTCATCAAGAGGTACCAATATCATTCGCTCATACGATAGGGTTGGCTGGCTAGTGATATTTTTTAACTCTCTCTCCCTCTTCCTCTTTCCTCTCATTTACCTAGGAGCATGTGAAGAGCTTGGGCATTTGTTGCCATCCACTATGTGGCTGATGCCATATTTCTGAAAAGTATGCCACATAATACGCATCAATGTCAAATCAAAAGATTTTTGCACTGCTCTCGCGATGTAAGAGAGTTGACACCGTTGTGCATGCAGACCCACATGTATAAACAAATAAATCAAACCAACTACACCAGCCTCTCACTCTCCCAAACAATTGTTTTTTATTGCCTCTGTCCTCTCTCTCTCCCACGCAAGTGTTTTTTCATTGCGTGAGTTAATTTGGCACCGGAGCAAAGTAGGTGATCCAGATTGGGGCACTAGGTGAGCAATGGAGGGGCATCAATGCCAAATGCATCACAAGTGAATTTGGCACGTGTTTTGGCCTACATAGTGGAGGGCCGTTATAACCCACTTTTGTACTACCTCGTATTTAGAGTAAAACTTTGACCATAGATTTACCTAAGAAAATGCCAATGCATGTCACCAAAAATTATACCATTTGAAATTATGTTCAACTACGAATCCACTGATATAATTTTTAGTGACATGCATTAACATTTTGTCAGTTAAATCTATGGTCGAATTTTGATACTACAAAATAGGAAGAGTAGACCAGGACGAAGGTAGAACTTGCTCTTAGGGTAACCAGAGAGTTACTAGTCTAAGTTACTTTCCACCATGACTAGCATAGGCTACTATAGTAGTACAACAAAAAAACAATGCAGGTGTGCACGTGAGAAAAAAAACTAAAAACATTTCTTGTAGTCATAGATGTAATTTTGAACACTACACTTGTCATCGTAATTTGGGAAAATTACGAAAAATTTGAGATGCGTTGTGATTACCGTTTACTAATAGGAAAGAAGTTTCACCTCAATGAGTAGCTTCTCTGTGCATGAAAAGCATGCAAGGAATCCAACAACTTGATCCAGATTGTGGCCGATTGATTTTATTGCCAAGATCTTCACTCTGTGCATAGACTGGGTCAAGCTTATGGGAATCATTTTCTGGAAGACAGTCGTAAATACATCAATAAGAAATTTAAAAATATGAATTTCAAGAAGACGAAGAAGAAGATGAGTGTTGTACCTGAACGATTACGGATCCAATGAAGAGTTTGGAGAATTTGGCAGACGAGTACACCAACGCTGTCAATTTCGGTGCATCAATCCCTGATTTTTGTTGGACCTTCTAAATCAGATACAAGTAATCTCTCAAGGAAAGGCTCATTCTCAATTACCATAACGTGGAACAGCTGGAGTGATCTCTTCCCAATTGATGTCTTGTTGCGGGGCCAGCAAGACACAAAAATCCATCAAAGCTTCGTCGAGGCGATGTGGAGGCTAATGAACTCATGGATCTTCTCAAGACGAAGGTACTCGAGCATAGTACAGTTGCGGAGCATATGGTCCATAGCCTGCTTTGCGATGTCAAAGTCGAAGAGGTCGAGCTGCTTGAGTTGAGGGGGAAGAAGGGCGGGCACGACATTAATCTGGGGAACATAGCAGGAGCTGAAGCTGGCGCGGCGCAACATTGGTGTGAGGCGGAGCGTGGATAGTGGCAAAGAGCAACATCGTCCGACTTCAAAGCTGAGCTCCTCAAGCTGATCTAGGGCGGGGGATAAGAACCACTCGTCGAACTAGCCTTGGACCTTGCAGTTGGTACTAAAGATGCGGATGTCAAGGCGTCTGGCTGGCCCAGGGTGCGATGAAAGGATCTTGGAGACTGCGGCCATGCGTTCATAATCCTTGTCGTAGAGGGAGCTGTCAACGGTGAGGTTGAGGGGGACGCGGCACCAGAGGGGGTGCCTCGTCCTCGAGAGCAGGGCGGTCCGCACGGCAGATTTGGTGGGGAGGAGGCCGATGATGACGAGCAACATGTCATCGAGGAGGCTGCTGATGAAGTCTAGGCTCGCCGAATGCGGTTTTGGCTCGAGCCGCCTCCACTTGTTGGCTGCCTCGCCGTCCATCTCAACCGGCGGCAACGCCGGTGTACGTGTGTGCTTGTTTGTGTTGTGTGATGGCCTGCTGTGCGTGCGCAAGTGTGTCCTTCAGTGCATGCAGCCGCGCAGTGGTGAATTGTGCGCGAGTGTGTCCTTCACGCGGAAGAAGATTGTCCTCAATGCGCCCTCAATTTACTAGCGTGCGGGGTGCTACCCCTAGTGGTTTCAACTTTGTTTACTTCACCGCGTGTCAGATGGGCCTCTAGTTTACTTATTTTCACCCACTGCCACATGGGCCAGCATACGAAGATAGAGAACACGAGCTCACAAGGGAGCATGTGGACTGGTTGACCAGTGAACTAAATAATATACGGAGTTATATGCTGATACGGTGAGCGTATAATCCGTCGGTATAGAGAGTTCAAGTGAGAGGGGAGGCCCGTGAGAGATATCAGAGAGAGAGAGAAAGAGCTACTCCCTCCGCTCAATAATGTAGTGCAAACATTTTTTTTAAAGTCAAACTTTTGAAACTTTGACCAAGTTTATAAAGAAATTACTCATATATACAATACCAAGGATAAATGATAGTATGAAGTAAGTACATGTTGTGATGAATCTAATGATTGTTCGAGATGTAAATGTTTTTCTCCACATATACCTGGTCAAACTTTTCTAAGGTTTGACTTCTCAAAAGATCCATATGCTTATGGATGTGAGAGAGTCCCTAACTAGAGAGAGAGAGTGAGAGAGAGGGTGTGTGTGAAATAGAAAGAGTGAGTGAAAGAAGTGTGTGTGTGTGTGTGTGAAAGAGACATGGACACCACACGATAGAAGTAGAGAAAAGGCATGTATGTCTTATGCAAACATAACACACATGCATCTTCATCAACGGAAGCAAGGTGAGGAGATAGTGTGTGGTTGTTTGCAACCGAGAGAGAAAGACCCCTAGCACATGGCCAACAGGGATCTGACAAGCAAGGGAGAGAGGTCGAGAGAGACGCACGGAGAAATTGCAGACATGGGGAGGAGAGAGTGTATGTTTGTGATAGAGAGATCCCCTGGAGTTCGTGATGGGACAACATGGGTGGGAGATCGATTGACAAGGTGTGTGCGTGATAGAAGATACCCCAAGAGATATCGAGATAGACGTATGGATGGAAGGAGACAATACGTGTGTATCTGATGGCTAGTGAGAGATAATCACTGGGAGTGCATGCGCCTATGATGGAGTGAGGGATTATGGTACTTAGGGGGGTGCATGTCACATAGAGAGAGAACAAGGGCGGAGAGTGTTGGATGGGTCTATATGTAGCGCGAGAGAGACATGTGTATGTGTGAACTAGGGAGAAATAAAGTTTGAGAGAGATAGAGGAGCCCCAATAAGGCTGAGTGGTGTGTTGGATAGCTGAGAGGGGGAAAGAGATATTCCATCCGTTCGATAATGCAGTACATGTAATTTTTTTAGAAGTCGAACTTTGGAAACATTGATCAGGTTTACGCAAATGTTATTTATATCTACAATACCAAAGATACATCATATGAAACTACATCTCATGATGAATCTAATGGTATATGTTTTCCATTCTAGATGTAAATGTTTTTCTCCACGTACATGATCAAACTTTGTGATGTTTGACTTTTCAATAAATCTATATGCTATGGACCGAAGAGAGTGCCTAAGTGGAGAGAGATCAAGTGCGTGTGAAGGAGAATGAGTGAGTGTGCAAAAAGAGTATGTGTGTGAAAGAGAAAGGGACAACAAACGATAAATTAGAGAGATGGTGTGGTTTTTCATTTCTTATGCAAACATATCACGCATGCATCTCCGAGATACAAAAGTGAGGTGAGGAGATAACAAAGATAGCTAGTGTGTGATTGTTTGCAACGGAGAGAGACACCCTATAGCACATGTCCAATAGAGGTCTGGCCAACAAGGAACAAAGGTTGAGAGGGACACATGGAGAAGATGGATGTATGGGGAGGGAGAGAGCGTGTGTTTGGGATAGAGAGATCCCCTCGAGATCATGAGGGGACTTATATCGGTGGGAGATCGAGGGAGGTGCATGCGAGATAGAAAGATGCCTCGAGAGAAATCGAGATAGACCATGCACATGTTTGTGATGGAGACTAAGATTAGGTAGTCATATACATATAGGGGGAGACTGCGTGTGCCTACATTTGAGTGAGAGACCATCATACTTGGCTAGGCATGAGATTGTGTGCTTGTGCGTGTGAGATGGAGAGAGAACGAGGGAGAGAGATAGAGTTTTAGATAGGTCTATCGAGTGCGAGTGAGATATGCATGTCTATGTGTGGCCCATGTAGATGGAGAGTTTGAGAGAGAGAGGGAAGAGCTTCGTGATGACAGAGTGGTGCGTGACAGAGTTACGGGCAACGAGCCAATGAATTTGTGTGCGTACGATGAGTGCACCCAAGATATTTAGCTTGGACTAGAGAATCATACATAGTGTGCGAGAGAGACCTATAGATGGAGTATATATGCATGCGAACTAGAAAGACCCCCCCCCACACACACACACACAAAGAGAGAGAGAGAGAGCACTACAAAAAAAATACACTTCCCTGATGATACGTGTTTGTCAAAGTAGGTCGCATTTTCTGTCATGCATGTACATCCATGACGATTTTATGACAGAATCAAGATAGTCATACATGTGCTGTCGTAGAAGTGTTCCATGACATTACAAAAATTACCATCATGGAAGTGTCCACTTCCATACGATAAATCCCGCATCACAGAAGTGCTTTCGTCAAGGGAGACCGACATGTGGCATCCACCATAACGGAACGCCGTTAAGCTATCGGGTCGGGTTTTGGATCCGGTAACCCGTTAATAGCCCCGACCAATTGGGATTTTCCACATGTAAAATCATCATTGGCTGGAGGAAACACGTGTCGGCTCATCATTGGGACAGATGTCTTCCACTCATTGGACAGAAGGCGCCTATGATACGTCGACACATGGCATGGCCCAACAGAGGCCCATTCCTGTGAAAAGGCCGGCCCATTTGACTTGGTCAAAAGGTGGCGGGCCTGCCCATGTAAAGCCTGTTAACGGCCTATTCGCTTATAGCCCATTTACAGCACGCTAACCCAAGGCCCGTTATGCCCTATCCGAATTAGGCCCAGTAGCGTCATCTGGGCCACCCAATATGATTCTAGCCCATTTTCACTTTTGGCCCATGTATGGCCCATGACGTCTTTCGACCCATATGAGGCCCTATGTAACTCTTGGCCTATTAACGGCCCGTGGTGAAACTGGCCTGTAATGAACAATATATCACTTTACACCCATTAACGGCCCGTGGTGAAACTGGCCCGTAATGAACAGTGTATCACTTTATACCCATTAATGGCCCGTTATTCCGTTCGGCCGTTTCCAGCCCATGTTATCTTTTGGCCTTCTCAGAGCCCATTTATTCTTCGGCTCATTTCCAGCATTCGTTTACTTACGGCCCGTTACTGTCATTTTCTTCTTGTGGACCAAATTCAGCCCGTGGTTACAGTCGGCCCGTTTGTGGTCCATTAATACGTTGGGCCGTTTTCATAGCGTCATCAAATACGGCCTATTAACGATGGCCCATTATGGTCGTCCCATGAACGGACGATTCCAACTCTGGCCCTTTTACGACCATAATGCGGCCTGTTATTGGCCCATGTTTGGCCAATCGATCATACTGCCCATATAAGGCCAATTGATGATACGGCCCGTAGAAGGCCCATTGTTTCTACGGCCCATAGAAGGCCCATTGTTTCTATGGCCCATGGAAGGCCCACTGTTTCTACGGCCCATAGAAGGCCCACTATTTCTACGGCCCGTAGGAGGCCCAGTGTCACTACAGTAAATATTAGCCCATGGTTATTGTGGCCTAGTTTTAAAAATAGGTTATTGCAGCCACTAGCAAACCGCGGAAAAAGAACTGCAATGACTACAAGCAAACAAATAAACAAGACAACAAGGAAATAAATAAGCAAACAACTTACGCTAGGCTATCACAGCTATCACACATATTACATCCACTGGGCATCAAAGTTCGCCACCAGTGCAAATAAACGCGCCGACAAAAGAATATACAAAACTGAGAGCACTTCAGAAGGCACTAGGCCTGGCCAGGTCGGGCCCCCCAAACAGCTGAAGAAGCTGAGTAGACCTCAGTTGTGCAACGATAGATGCATCAACACTAGATTTAAGGCATGATGGTGCGCATGGCAGTCCTCTGACATCTTCATTGCATCTTTGACTTCAAGTCGGAGCTGAGCTGAAGCAAGCATTTCCACTTTAAGTTGAGACTGAAGAAGTCGAACTGATTGAGGCAGCGACTGCACAGAGGTTGTCTCACACCTGCTGGTGAGTAGCTTCAACTCACTGTCTTCATCAAGACCAGACCTTGGGGTCATCTCGCTGTCCTCAAGATGGTTTGGCTCACTATCTTCCCTAAAGTTCTGCTTGGCGTAAGAGATATGAGTCTGAAAGAGAAAAAAGGAGACACGTAACAGGTTTCACAATTATATAAGCAAATAAATGGATCTGGTCTGCATAAGGAACATGTTTTTACAACTACAATTTGAAACTGGTAGTTGTTGCAAACATCCAATCAGATGTAAATAGCAAAGCAAACAGCAGTGGAGGAAATGATGCCTATCCAAATCTATACTAGAAAAAACTTTGAAGGCTTGAGAATGATGAACTTACATTACATGTAAACACGGGCTGGACAAAGCCCTTCTCCATGTTGATGGAAGGATAATTCAATAAATTCCCCAAAGAAAATTCTTTATAAGCATTGTCATTATTCTACATTTTGCAAAGAGTAAATATATATCAAATAATATTGGAAGAAACAGAGGATAATGAAGCTCAGGTGTAGACTGATGATACATAATCAAATAGCAATTAATTAAGTACAACGTTACAAGCAAAAAGGGAGAGATGTACTAACAAGAGCAATGCAGAGCCCATTATTGTTTTGAGATTGTATGATCCTTTGAGCAAGGAGATTCATCTGAAATTAGTTATCATACAAGAGAGAAGGTAAGGCACAAGAAGAAATTTAGGAGTTCAAATTTTGAATTTATATCATAGACAGTACCTGACGCTGGGCTCCCAGCAGTTCTAATAGGGGTTTGGCCACTGGAGTAGGGGTAAAGTGTGGTACAGTTGGGCCTATGTTTTCTATGGCTGCTGATCAATCTGATTTAACAGGTATCACTACCTTTTCCAAATACCTAGTTTGTACTCCTTGAGGATCTACACTCACCCTCCTCCTTTTGGACATCTATTACAAAAGGACAACATTTTAATGGAAAAACATAGTGTGACGACACATGGAATACGTACAGAAAATGGATAGGTATGGCATATACTCATATATGATGCTTAAACTAAGCAGATGGTGTAATAAAGTAGAAGTAATGCAAGAGGTCAGATGCAAAATATGTGCGACCAATACAACTTTGCAAAGTTAGAGCAAGCACCTTGATGGGTGAATAAGATAGGCCATCCTCCACCATGCCAAGTTTGTTAGCTAGTGGATCGTTCCGCAATATTCCTCTCGTGCGCCCATTCTCATATTCATTTTGATAATGTTCAATATCTGACATGCATGAAAACATAAAAACAAGTGAGATTTTCTTTGTAATGCAGAAGTGATTCTAATCCAATATTGCCTCCCTGTAAACCCCTTTGTGCTATCTCTGTAATTCTTTTAAAAGATGACATGCATGCTGTAATTTGTTGTGTGCATTAATATAATGTGGCCTACTACTCAAAATATGAGAGCTCCAGAAGTGATGACACTTCGCAGATGATAGCTTCAACATATAGTAAAGAAGAACAAGTCAAATTGACCTAACAGATTCAAAATATACTAAGGGAGAACAACTCGACCTGACCGGTCGACCACAAGAGAAGAGTATCATCTTAAAGAAGAGCAGAAGAGCAAGCAGATTGAAGATATTACAAGTCTTTCAATACAATGTCGGTTGGCCACCCATGATGAACCAGAGCGCACAGAGAAATACTATTCTTTTCGGTCTCTCCATATGTGGCTCACATGCATTTCGAAACCAAAGTAGGAACATTTAGCTAACCAATTAAACATATCTCAGTTTTACTAATATCAGCAATAATATCAGATATGAATTTGTACAACTAAGCTTGTTTAGCTTGATGGGTGGAGCAGTGCTATTACGACACGAACCACGTAGGCTGATTGTGGTCATCATAAAATGGGGAAAACATAAGCATGATGAGTACAGTGTTGACCGTGGCAGTGGGATGGCAGATCTGAAGCTGCAATCCGCGCAAAGGGTAGTTAGCAACCGATGTTTTCTTTGAAATAACAACTAAGATTTGGTATGGACAAGAAAGTACGGTCAACAAGTGACAAAGAAATGCAATTATGTTGTCTCTCTATATGTCATGACATGCATTTGGAAACTCAAGTGGGACCTTTAGCTAACCAATTAAATGTGTCGGTTAACTAATATCAGTATCATATCACAATCATACTTGAACAACTAAGCTTTCGAATTCTGAGTGTTGTGTTGTTTAGCTTGAAGGGTGGAGCAATGCTAGTACAATAGAAAGCACCAACGTAGATTATAGTAGAGTAGATAAAAGGGGAAAACCCTAAGCATCAAGAGAAAAATCAGGAAAGTGGAACTAGCTGGACCAGTTTGTGGCGCACATGCTTTTCAAAACGAATATAGGAACATTAGGTGACCAATTAAACATTCTCCGTTTTAGTGATATGAGCATCATATCAGATTCGTATTTCAACATGTAAGCTTTGGGTTGAGGTCTTCAGGAGCAGTGCTAGCACGACACGAAGCACCTACGATGATGGTAGTGAATATAAAGGGGGGAAACCATAAGCTTTACGAGTATAGTGCCCGTGCCATGGCGGATCTGAAGGTGCAAACCGGAAAAAGCTACTTTGCAACCAATGTTTGCTTTCAACTAGCCACTACGATTTGGTATGGACTAGAAAAGTACAGTAAACAAATTACGATCTATTTTCCGGGTGAGATCAATAACTTAAGCACATATGGAAGAGTACCACCTCTCTTGTGACATTGTGTAGGCCTATGCTGATACGTTGAGGGTGCTCCACGTGCGATGGCTGTCGGCGGCGGGGAAGAAGACTTTAGACGGCAGACGGCCGGGTCGGGGGATATATCTTGTTGTCGTGGATGAGGCGGTCGTAGGAGCAGCAACGGCAAGGTGGACGACGGCACCGATGAAGCGAGAGGAGACGATGAAAGGATCCTAGTCCAGCGCCATGGATGAGAGACTTCCATCTCTTGCAGTGGACGACGGGGTAGGGGTAGCGGCTCCGGCAAGGTGGAGGATTGGGTGGCGGACGGAGGAGGCTGGCCACAGTGCGGAGGTTGTCGTGCCACCGATGGTGTATGAATGGGGAAATGGAGGGGAGGGCGGATCTCAAACTTTGGGACGCGCTTCTCTGAAATGGGGGAAAGTTACAAACTTATCCCCCATTTAAAATTTCGGACATCGCATCGGTAGGGGATAGAACGGTAATCTCGCATCTCCCAAATATTTGTTGGTAACTATTTCGGGAGAGGAGAGGGTGTTTTGCCGCCCACGGTTGGCGCCCACGGTGTATGAACGGGGCTGACAGGTAGGGCAGTTGTGTCACGTTTGATGGAAGTTACACATCTGCCCCTATTTAAAATATTAGCCTACATTGATTTCGGACGAGGAGAGTTTGTTTTGTCGCCCACCGTGTATGAATGGGGAAATGGAGGAAGAGAGACATGTCTTTTGGACGAGCTTGAATCAAATGTGTTTTGTCGCCCATGTTTGGCGCCCACCGTGTCTGAATGGGCTTAGAGGCCGTCGTGTCACGTCTAATTGAAGTTACTAGTCTACCCCTATCGACAGAAGTGTAAATCCGGTCGATAAGGATGTCAAGTGTCAGGGGTAGACAGTAATTTCCATCTCGCAAACACTTGCTTCGGGCAGCCCACAAATTATAGTGGGTGTTTAGCCGCTTCGTTCAAAACTTGGGAGAATTAGCATTCACGTTTGCCCTGGAACCTGGCAAACTAAATTCAAATCCAATTTGTATTCGATTACAAATATCCACATATAATTATATGTTTTGTTATTTATTTCTTCAAAACCACAACAATGATTTATTCCACCTTTATATATGATTATGATTTAGAAATGTCGTGATCTTCTAATTCAGTAGGTTGGATACACTCTGAGTCAAACATTTATTTCATCCAATACAATATGCTCACACGAAAAACAGTTCACCTTATGTCAATCATACAAGTACTGAGGATTACCTTGCCTAAAAAATTCAGATCATTACAACACATGGAAAACATAGGGGGTCTTGCAACATAATCCATTCAGAGACATGACACAACATGCAAGTACAATAATCTAATGACAATTTCAACTGGTATCTAAAGAAGAACCGGGATTACCTTGGGTTTCAGATAGCAGAAATAGCAGGACCTCCTCTCTCTTCAAATGCAACATTCTTACTTCCTCCAATTCTTGGGTTGCTTGCATAATGCATGCCGCTAATTCCGTAATTTCCAGCCTCAAGATAAAGATTACCTCATTCATGGCAGCCACACCATCTCTTTCTGCCTGTAGTAGAGCCTCAAGCACTATAATTTCTGTGCTCAGACTGCTCTCTGATGGTGTTGCCCCTGAATTGCTATCATCTGGTAACATGGATGGCGCACTGCTTCCACAAATAGATTCTGGGGTTGTACATTGTGTCCTAGTGTGAACGACATCCTAAAAGGTTTCTGCTGGACATCAGTAAGAGATAGTTATTGTATGGTCCAGGCAGTAAGATTACATGGTAAACGACGGACGAATTATTGCCAACATGGCAAACTATATTTAAATGGTTCGAAGCAGCATCAGCCCAAAAGAAATTAAAACGGTAAGATGAAACTAGGGATGTAAGTGGCAAATAAATGACATCCGCCACTCCCATCTAGTTAGTTTTTGCTACCTCCCTAGTTCATTTTCCTCAAAAAACAAAAACTCTTTTGAACTATCATACCACTAGTGGACTTTAATCGGGATTAAACGGGACCCAGTTGACATCCCTAGTTGAAAGGGAGTGTACAACCGCTATATTTAAGTTGCCAAGGCATCTAAGCAGTTGAAATAATCTGAGAAAGCACTTATCAGTGTGGCCTCATATAAACTGCGAAGACAGTCTTGTGATGAAGTTGAGAGGAAAAGTTAAGCACTCAAATGAAATAGGCATGCATTTCTTTACGATAGTACAGTAGGCACTGCTGACATATTTGCCAACTCAGGTATAGCGTAACAATAAATAAGCATTCGAATCAACCAATACAGCAAAGCAGGCAACTGAACTATTTGTAATTCGGTAGGATTACACATTGAGGGCACAAGCCAAGAAAGCAGCCCACTCGCCTTACATTTCACATGTACTAAAACACACTGGCTTACCATATGTTGTTGTGAAGCCTAGATGTTGTTGCAATGTTCTTTGAAGATATCGTCAGCATCCCGTGGTTGCAAATCTAGTTGTTGTAGTTTATTCTGCACCATCTATTTAGGTAAAATTAATTTTAATCGCAGGCACCGGTCCGAATTGATCATCAATGAAAGAAGGGTGTGTGCATACACGACAATATATCTGCTTCCCTCTATTTTTATGCTTGTTCGAGGTGCCAGCCCCAAAAGAACAAATATTTTGCTTGATGGAGTTGGCATCTCCATAATTAACAGAAGCATCAAATTAGTCATGCAACTTGGGAAGATCAAGAACACACAAACAAGTAATTTGCAGAGGCTCGGAGCAGTGATGTAATAGCTAGCATCAGAAAATGTAGGGTAAAACGAACAAAAAGCAGCGGAACCACGTGCTAGTTTGCTGATGTGTAATTAAGCATAGAGAACATTAAGCAGTCTGATGGAACCAACAGGTGGCATCAGCACAAAACTAAAGCATATTAACTATATGTGCACTGGTATGTAATTTAGAACATGTAACATGTTCACTGCCAGAAGTACGGCCCTACAGGTGCAAGCAGAATAACGCATCTCATGAAAAACTAAATGATGCCCTGAAGAAATTCAAAGGTGTGGTGCTTATGCTAGGAAAGTGAACGTAGGCGCCGGCCGTGGGATAATAGTACCTAATTCTCGACGGCGTATGGGTATCGTTGTCATACTTGATAGCTAAGGATCGTCGATGGTGCTCGTGTTGCAGTTGAGTTTGGGCCGGCTGTCGCCGTCGCTGAAGCGGCTCCGGTGCTACGGTTGCGGCGCCTGTCGACATACAAGAAAGCTCATCTGTGGTAAGTGAACAGTTGCATGATAAAGAGAAAAACCGAAGGAGTACAAATCGAAATAACCTGATGAGGCTACGGTGTCGGTAAAGCAGGGCCGGTGGAGTTGAATATGGCGTCCGTGGAGAGGGTCCGGTGCAGTGGACGAAGGCTTCCGCGGGCGCGTTGTACAGTGCTTTCGATGAGGCGGATCTGTTGCGGCAGACGAGGGCTTGTATGAAGGGCCAGCGAAGGGGCGGATGAGGGAGTCAGTGAAGGGCCTACCTGTGGTGGACGAGGGCGCCGGTTAAGCAGATCCGGTGCGGTGGACCATGATGGCGGTCAAGGAGATCTGGAGCGGTGGAAAATCCAGTCTCTGAAGCGGCTCCGGTGAAGTGGTGAGTTGGCAGTTGGGGGTTCCAAGGTGCGGAAGGTAGATCCGGCGGGGTGTGAGGTCCACCGCTGCGTCGGAGGACTAGATTCGGCGGCTTGCCGTGGTTGGGGGGTCGGGGAGGGGAAGGGGAGGGGCTCTGGGGAAGAATGTTGGGGGCAAAGAGGGGAAAACAATGGAGTTACCAAACCAGCCCTTTACCGTTCATGTGGCAGGGGTAAAACAGGAATATCATACGGCTAAACTTTCGGGCACGTGATATTTCGATGTGAGCGGGAAGTTTGAAAGCTTTTGGCGCCTAAAATTATAAGTATTCTGCTCTCGTACGCCCGACTATGATATCATGGCCGACAATTTGTTTGTTTTGCATGCAAAAAAATATGCATGTTTTGAAAATCAATGTCTCCAACTCGAAACTTAGATTGTCCATTCAATTCAAATATGGATCATTGAGCTACTACAAGCAAATACCATCATACGGTCCAATTCAAATGAAATTCAAAATGTGTTTATCCTAAATATGATGACAAGGGCAAAAATGTGTATGTGTATGAATAAAGTGGATGATTATAAAGTTTGAACATGCCCGTATGTGTATATATCTAGGTTTGATATATGAATTTGAAATCACGAAATCCTGGCTTAAAAATGTACCTCCGTTTAAATGAATTACATAAGCTAATGATGGAGTCGAATTCCAAAATTCCAATCTTAGTTTTGTAATTCTGGCACATCAAAGTATATCACGCATGTTCAAAAGTATTGTTATCTCATAGTACAAACTGTGAAACAAATTGATCAACCATGAGTGCACAATATCTCAATTACGCTAAAGTCCCTCAAATATAGACACCTCACTCTTTATCTGAAGTCAACCCCCCCCCACCACCACTACACACACACACACACACACACACACATAGAGAAGTCGCTCTCTCCCCCAAACACCAACACAGGAGCACATTAACACCCCTCTCTCTTGTAAAGTCTGGACCCCAACATAGGTCTCTATAACTTTGTCTCTCGGGCATGCACACATCACTTCCCTCACTCTCTAGGTCTCCCGCTATCTCTCTTACCCAAGCACACGCACTATGTAGAGTGTATATTTCCCATACACACAAAACGTCACCCGAAACGTCTATCTCCCTAGTTATGTGGTTCTCGCGCACTCACCTCACACACCACCCCCACTGCAAACAAGCACACTTTGTGTCCTTGTGCACCACTCTCCTCTTTCTATCTCTCCCACATGTGGACCCGCCCCAGATCCTTCCCTGTATACATATATGTTGTGACTCTTTGCATAGCTCCCTAATGTATAATCGTTCTCGATTTCGCACATTGTTCTCTACACCATCTATTCTAGATCTCTCATTCCCTATCACACGCACGATGACTCGCTTCCCTTGCGTCTCCATTCATAGGCCAATTTCGGACAACATCAACATTGTCTCCCTATCTATACGCCATTTATGGACACAAACGACCCCTCTCGCCCCCTCTCTTCCTCTCTCTCTCTCTCTCCATCGCTAGCTCTCTCTTTCTCTCGCTCTCACACCCCTCTCCCACACACACACACTCGATGTCTCTTCCAAATAGTCTGCTCCCCCACCCGCACCCGTGCTATCTCGCTACTACACATGTCACACCATTCCACCTTCCCTTATACTAGGTTTACATCATCAGTGGTCTCTCTACTCCACACACACTCTCTCCCTCTCACACACAAACGCGTGCACAAACACACACAGACACACACAAACACCCATTTATCTGGATCCTCATCTGTCGTCATGTCCGCATGTGTATCTCACACACTCACTCTCTAATTATGTATATGTGTCTCCACATTACACAACACAAAGCCCCATGTACATGTCTCTCTCTATCCTCCACACACAAAGACACAAAGAATCTGTTATCATTTCCTCAGTCTCTAACATATCACACACGCACACTGTCTCTCTCTCTCTCTTGCAAACACGCTCAACAAGGGTTTCCCCGTGAATAACTTACCGTCTATTCTTCAACAGTCGTGGCAGTACGATGAATACAAGACGTGAAAAAGAATAAATCTACATGTGCTTAGACCACCTAGTATGACTACTAGGACTAGAGCAAGCCAAAAAGCGCGCCGCCGTCACCCCCTCCTTGTCGGCGACGGGAAAACCTTTGTTTTACACAGTCGAGAAGTCATTGTGCTAAGGCCCCACATGCCAAGGCATTGAATAGAATGTAGATGCTAGTTTACGGAAGCAAGTACCGATAATAAATTTGTATCTCCATACTTATATTTCTTCTCGTATAAAAAACCGAGTTGGTGATGATGGTACATGTGCCATCTTGCAATATAGACCGTATGATCTATATCTGACGGATGGAAATTAAACTAAAAGATACCCGCACCCCTCTCCACATTTGCAGACAAGGCCTTCCCTCATTCATCCTTATCTCCAACAAACCTCATTGTTGAGCAATTAAGAAAGGAAGCCTCTAGAACAAACTGGCCTGGTGGCCGCTGCCGGCGTCATCAATCCCCATGCCTCCGCTCAGTCCGACCACCAACCACCACCACACCCCACTCCTCTTCACCTTATCTCATATTTCTCGAGATATCATTAGTTTTTACACATGGGATTACTCCCGCAAGGGTCAATCACAACAAGTGTTTTATAAAAAATGCATCTTGATGTTCCGTGCAATGCACGGATCTTGCTAGTACTCCTACACAAGACTATGTTGGTGATGCTAGTGTGTCTGCCATCCGTCGTTTCTGACCATTAGATCTACATCTAACGATTGTGAGGTAAGTTGTTGCCTTTTCTCACCAACATCCCACTTGTCTACCAATTTGCAGAAAAATCCATAATTAGTATCTTAAAACCAACCAGATCCCTCCCTGACCTCACCAAAACAGCCCAAGGAATATATTCTAATTGAAACATAATATATCTCTTGACATATGTATATCAAAATTAGAGTGTTTTGTACCAAGTTTGTGAATAAGTATTATTCCAATTATGATTCGTTGCAACGGACATGAGCATTGCTAGTATTTCCAACCATTCATTTTTTCCTAGTATTCCATAGTTTCGAGTTTTCCATCAAGATATTAGTCACTCATGGTTGATATTTACTTTCAATCATGTACACATATGCACTATGTAACTAGCCTTTCTTATTGGCTTCCAAAGCTTAACTTTCACTCCTACTTTTAATATGTAGAGTATTTAACAAAAAACTACCACTTTCAACCAGCCCTAGAAAGAATCTATTGTACAAAAAATAGCAAAAACATACCCAAAATTTCTTAATCCACGCTGAGGGAGTCCTGGATTAGGGGGTCTCCGGACATCCGGACTATCTCCATTGGCCGGACTGTTAGACTATGAAGATACAAGATTGAAGACTTCCTCTCGTGTCCGGATGGGACTCTACTTGGCGTGGAAGGCAAGCTAGGCAATACGTATATGGATATCTCCTCCTTTGTAACCAACCTTGTGTAACCCTAACCCTCTCTGGTGTCTATATAAACCGAAGGGTTTTAGTCCGTAGGACAACAACCATAACATACAATCATACCATAGGCTAGCTTCTAGGGTTTAGCCTCTCTGATCTCGTGGTAGATCTACTCTTTTACTACCCATATCATCAATATTAATCAAGCAGGACGTAGGGTTTTACCTCCATGAAGAGGGCCCGAACCTGGGTAAAACTTCGTGTCCCCTGCCTCCTGTTACCATCCGGCCTAGACGCATAGTTCGGGACCCCCTACCCGAGATCCGCCGGTTTTGACACCGACACACGCCAAAAACTAACTAGTACTCCTACCGATTCGGTTCATTTACACCCATTTATGACAGGGTTGGCCCACATGTCCGTGCTGACGAGGCAGCTTAAACCAACACATTTTGTTTGACCGTTGACACGAGGGACCCACATCTGACCTTCTATCCTGTTATTCCCCCTCAAATCATTATTTTTCCTAAACATTACTTCAAACAGTACTAATGCGTGTTCGTCACTGGCGCCGGTGATGAGCGAGTTGGCCGACGCTCCGCCGGACAGGCCGGACGCCACACTGGCCTCCCCATGGGTTGGCAGGCTGGCCCGAGCGTGACTCACGAGCGAGCAAGCCGCCGCGCTGGCCTTCGCTCAAGCCAGATGGCTGGCCTTAACGCGGCGTGCGCGAGCAAGCCGCCGCACTGCCGTGCCAATCTAGCTAGCAAACCTTGCAGACAAGCAGCTGGACGGAGCTATCTTGGCTAGCTAGCGGCCGCCAACGCCGGACGGAGCTGGCATCCGGGCTGCCACAACATGGGCAACGCACCGCCGGCGGTTTTGACCTCGCCTTCTACCGGCGGCATTAGCTGCATCCCATGGCCGAGGATTACTAGGTGGACGGGCCAGAGGTTGGAGGTCGCTCGAGGATTTTTGTTGGTAAGAGCATGTACAATGGTTGATAAGGTGGTCTTATCTTAAGTCTGCCATGTATGCAAGTGGTAGTAGTTTCTTGGCATTTTAGTGGTTTCTTGCATTATTAGAGCAAGTAAAATAGAGCTGAGTCAGCGGGCTATAAGAAATAAACTAGTATATTTCTGCTTAGTTGGAGGAAAGAGAAGAGGAGAGAGAAGGTAAGCGGGCTCTTCGTGAAGAGCCAGCTCTAGCATGTTCTCCTAGGCACTTTGTGAGAATGAGAAGTGAGCCACATAATAAAAAAGCAGTACACTCTTTTGATCTATTATTTTACATGTTGGCTACAAGATGGGTTGTAGATGACATGGCACTGGCCTATAGCCAGCAGCAGATGATAGGGGTTTCTTGTTCGGAACAATGTACATACTACTAGCGACAAAAGGTGATTCTAGGTGCGTTGTACTCCAACGAGTACTACTAGTGGTCGCGGGAGTGTATACCTCGTTTTGTGGGTTCGATCCCGACCGAACGCACGGTGGCCTTTAAAAAAAATAGTACTACTACACTTCGCTACGAGCGAATATTTTACATGGGTAGTTTGAGTTTTCAAGTCAAACGGACGTGCGGCCCCACAATCTGGGTGCACTGGACAGCCTAGCCACGTGAACGGTTTTCCTTCCCAGCATCTCGTGGCTTGCCCTAGCTGCACCTCGCTTGCAGCTTCCTCATCAGCTAGTAGCATATTTAAACTAGCGCCTCCCAATTAAGCCTGAGGAGCCGGAAAAGCCTGGCGGGGCATTGGGAATTGTGCAATATGGCTCTGTATGTAAAGTGCTCTACTACTACTCTGTAGCTTGTGGTGATGCACACATGGACTTCACTCCATTATCGGCTCTACTATAAAAGAAATTCCTCTTGACATGTTTTTTTGAAACGGAGGCAAAAGCTTTGCTTCATCTCATTCATAAAGAAGGAACTACTAAAAAAGTTCGACGAGATCCATTACACCTCCACAAATGGAAGCGAAAAGCCTAGTCTCGCTGTATCAAATAACTCAAATGTTCTGCCCCCACAGTATCCGTCGCTGATAAACAGGCTGCTAGTGTGTGCGTGAGAGGAGCGGCTGAGTAGGCCAGCTACGTGAGAGGAGCGGCTGAGTAAGCCAGCTACGTGAGAGGAGCGGCTAAATAGAGCATCGAGAGTACCCACTAGGCCACTACGCAGGTGTACTTCCCCTGCATTGATAGTACAGCGATGGTTCTAGAGAATAGTAGTACCCTCCACTTCCAACTGTAGCTCCTTGGCCCTGAGATTCAAGAGTTCAAAACTGGTGCACTATACTAGACTAGACTAGAAGTACAGTACATCGCACTACTAGTTGAGAATAGTAGTACTAGTACTGCTACAGAACGAGTACGTACTCCTCTGTCACATAATGTAAGACGTTTTTTGACACTAGTTGGCGTGTACAAAAATGGCAAAAACATACCCAAAATTTCTTAATCCACACAAAAAACTACTACCTAGTGCCAAAAATTTCTTACTAGTGCTATTATTTACAGTATAATGCAATCCCACAACGTTCCATAATGCTAGTACTCCCTCTGTCCAGGTGCATAAGGCACCTAAGAGAATTTAGTATTTTCAAGTATATTAGTCGCCCTTCATTAGTTAACACTAATGACTCGTATGCCTACCCTAATGCACTTAGCGTTTTCAGCTTCACATTTATCTCCCTTCCATATGCAAACCAATCAGCCGCCTCTACCATTTACTTTTTCTTTGCATGCATGCAAGATGGACCTGAAGAATTGTGTGAAACAATCCGTTAGCCTATGCATGGTTAGTCCTGCCATCATTACACCTAATGCGGGATTAACTAGAGGGAGAGAAAAACGTGATGAGCGTCCAATCAACATATGCCTAGTTCGCAGTGCCATTTCTTAGGTGCCCTATGCACCTGGACGGAGGGAGTGCTAGTAGTAAATAATAGCCTTACCCCTTCGCTGAGGAACGATCTATAGGTGGAAGGACGAGGCCCTCCGGTTACTACGCTCTTATCTCCCCC
Source organism: Triticum aestivum (assembly GCF_018294505.1). Taxonomy (NCBI): domain Eukaryota; kingdom Viridiplantae; phylum Streptophyta; class Magnoliopsida; order Poales; family Poaceae; genus Triticum; species Triticum aestivum. Next base: position 191,195,007 of record NC_057794.1, read on the forward strand.
TCGCCAGTTCCCCTCCCCTAGAAGAGAAGGCAGTTCGTCACTGCTCCCATGGATTCGCCAGGCGGTTCTCCTCCTCGTCGGGGCTGGGAGACCTTGGACGACAATCCTGTGGGAGAAATCACACGCCGCTCCGATGTCCTCGCCACTGCAAGACACGGTGCTTCCTGCACCAACTTTTTCAAGACGCTGCTTAAACATGCCATGCTTGTTGGCCTTTCGTGCGCCCTCGAGGAGAAGGTTCTTCTATGGGACAATCCTTCGAACAGTCCACCGCTCCCTGGCCATGGTTGCACGTTGACTCCGCTAGAGTTGCCGACGTTGATAGGTAGTCGGATTTTGTCCGATGAGCAGGTCAGTAATGGAGTTTGATCGTGTAGTACTTAGTTATTCCATTTCCATCCCGTAATTTCTCCGTTGCCCACCGTCTTATATATAGGTCTGGGTCAGTGCCAACTAAGATTGGCTTGCATACCTCCGGCCGGATACCACCATCATTTTCACAACATCCACAGAAGTGCGGCCGTTCCGGTAGACCCCTTCTCCACCATTGGGATAGGCCTTCCGGACTGGCTAGACTTAAATACGTATGATGATGCCTACATGAGATTGAAGAAGATAGCAATTGCGGACCCGCCGACAAAGAGACGCGGCTACGACAATTACTATCTCATCGCGGTGTTCGACATAAGGATTGCCATCAATGCAAGAGGTAGTAACGGCAGAGGCTGGCGCATGTTGGCAGCGGCAGATTTGTACCCCTACACGTTCAAAGACGCCGTGCGCCATCTAGGCTGCATCTTCGCGGTCACAAGCCAGGGGACTTGTTTCATCTGGTTGCCATACTACGGTACGGGAGATTACAAATGTAATGCACAAACCATCATTTGCATCCCTAATGGTACTCCATTATTTTGCAGGGACCAGTCATCCCCCGATCAAAATAAGATTGCCGATCCTGGATGTGCATTTGCATCCGCGATTCGGTCTAACCTGGAACCTTGTAGTTGACTTTGGCATATTGGGATCAACTATCTTAGCAGTCGTTACCCATGGTACCACTGATGTGCAACATGGTCACACAATCTACAAAGATCGGACAGTCACCATCTACCAAGGTATTCCATTTTCAACCCTCTCGCCTTCTCTTTCATTGTTGTACTAGTAGTATACTTTGTAGTACTTGTAGGAGTACTTTTTACCTTGGAGGACGCTATAGCTAGCTAGGCCCATGAAGACTTGAACCCACTAGCTGCCACCATTTTTGTTTTTCCATGCCTTACTATCTCATCCATGTAGCTAAGAGTGGCTATATATAATAAGCCGGTTATTTTACTTCCTCTATACCGGAGTACTACTATTTGCTGCACAGTATTACTGACCGTCATATTTGAGCACAACATTATTATGCATGGACCATGACTATGTACGTCACCATGTGTCCAGATCTAGGATGCCGCGTGTACCAGATGAACGGCGCCGAGTTCGACCCCCGTGATGCTACGTGGGTGCTGAGGAACACTCTTGGAGAGTACTCGCTTTTCATCGGGGACAGCTACCCCATTGTGAAGCGGATGCCACCTTCCGTGCACGACACAGAAGGCCTGCCGTTCATGAAGCATGGTTGTGTCTTCAGTGCGCACCGCCGGATGAACGACATGCTGGGACACGCTATCCCTGATTTAGCCACTTCAGCTTGGACTCGTGGAACTAGACTAGAAAGCTGCGACAATGATTCCCGTTGCCCACCGCTATGGATCGTGCCATCCATGAAGGACACCTGGGACTGGAACCTGGAGGAGGACATATAGCCCATCTATAACGTGTAAGTGGAGTACGGTAATTGTGAACGGTAGCGCTGTGAATATATGTAGACTAGTCGTGCACAAATTTATCACATGAATTGGAGATGAACTTGTGTGGCATACTGGCATTTGTCCTTTAGAATTTATTACTAGTAAATGTGTTATGTGTACATGCAACTTGTGTGGTTGTTGCACGGGCTCCAACATGCTCTTTGAGAAAAAAAGGTGGCACATCTTTGGATATACGTGACGTGGTGGCATCATACAGTAGCATCGTTTGCTATAGTTGTAGTACACTCCTACTAGGACGAAAACTCCAATAAAACCTTGCGCTTGGCTCTTTGCCTCTTCGGGAGGTTCAACAGTTCGTACTCGTGTGAACCTTGCACTTGGCTCTTCGCCTCTTCGGAAGGTCCAACAACGATGATACTACAGTACAATATGTTTCTGGCAATTTGACACCGATTGAACTGCTACACACCCACCGCAAGGGAGAGGGCGAGGGAGAGGGAGAGGGAGAGGGCGCTGTAGTCAAAACACTCTCCTCGTCCTACGAACCACCGCGCGCGTGGGCGAGGGAGAGGCGTAGTAAGCAAGCTTCTCCTCGTTTAGCGAGTTGACGGGACACATCAAAGCAGTACTAGTACTAGTAGTAGTAGTCCATACTGCGTCCTTTCCGATGAATATGGCTTAATTTGAAATGGGAAAAATACACTGGCGGTCAACGTATGTAACAATACGCTCTTTACGGTCACTATATATAGTTTTGCGGTGATTATACGATCACTAGCTCATCGCAGAGAACCGTATTGCACCCTACTGACCGACCACATAGTCGAAGTGGCACTTTGTTGACTGGTTAAATTGTCACCTGGTTTCTGGGACACACCTGTCAGTTGGCAGAGCAAAGAAATCAGTTAAACAAAACTTTACGCAGGCGCGACACGAGTCCAACCCTTGCGCACGAACCGCCCTGGCTGTGTATGTGAGTGCATGCACGTGTCCTCCCTCGGTCTTCCAACAAAGAGTGTACATCAGCTATAAAACAAAGAGTGTAGTACATGATGTACATCTACACTTCCAATGCATTTAGCCTTTAATCTAAATCGATATTGATTGACTAATGCACCAACTTGTGTTGTAGGTATAGGCTACATGTCTATCCTTAATTACAGCATGCAACGGCCTTCATTTAATCTTCTTATCTCAATAGTTGCATGCACACATAAGTCTGCTACTTTTGGGTGTTAATTATGCCCTGGTCAATGTGTAAATCTCTAAATGTACAGTCTTTCACGAACGTAGGGAGTAGGTTGAGCACTTGAGCGTGAGCGTGTGTGTTGCGTCGTGTGCTGTGAGTGTTGCGTGCGTCCATGTGTACGTGTGAGTGTTGCATGTTGCATGCATGCATGCATGGGGCTTACTCCCTCCCATTGACATGTTCATATTTCAAGCTTCCTCTGTTCCCTCCATATGGTGATACTCCCTCTGTTCCCAAATAGTACAGAGTAAAAGCCTCCCTCTGTTCCCAAATACGGAGTATTTGCCTTTCTACAGATTTCAACAAGTGACTAGGTACGGAGCAAAATGAGTGAAGTGAGCGTAGAGGCGTAGGGATACTGTAGAAAGGAAGTCCTCGCGATCCATTATTCCCCATCTTGGTCAGAGAGAACTATACAACTAGTCTTCAGAGTGAAGTGACAATACACGCTGCAGTAGATGGGACACGTAATTAATAAGCTGAACCAACATGTTGGTGTTACTAAATCAGCCTTAACCAGTACCGCCATCTCTTCTTCTTCCTCCTATCTTCTTCTTCCTCCTCTCTTCCCCATCGTCAGCTGCACACCATTTACCCCCGCTGACTGCTCGCCCGCCTGCGCCATCTTCCTTGGTAGCTCGCACGTACCATATCCCCCCGCTAACTGCTCGCCCACACGAGGAGAAGCTTCTTCGCTCGCCCACCCGAATCCACTTCCCCACTGGCTCGCACGCACCAAAAACCCCAATGGCAGAACCGACTGACACGAAGAGCCATGATTGGAATTCCCTCCTCGATGTTCTCTTGGAGCAGATCTGTAGTCGTATGGACCTACTCAGCACCGTCCGTCTGGCCGCATGCTCGGTGTCTTTGTACCGTCTACTCGTCTGCAACCGGCCGTCTCTTTTCAAGACACCCTGCTTGCTGATGCCCGATCCTCGCAGGTGGCCAGACACCGACTTGACGATCCTACGGAGGTTGCCGTGGTGCCCCTCGACATGCTACCACTACCCGTCCATGTGTCCTTCATGCGCGGCCACTACTGGGCGGGCATGAAGCCCAACTGGATCATCCTCATCCACCACACCGGTAGTCCATGGTGTCTCGTGGATATCTACACCCAGCGAGAGATCACCCTTCCATCGTTGGATACCGCCGCCATCGAGCCTCGCGGCCCGCCGGACACTCCTGCCTACTACGCACGAGACGCGTCAAGCTTTTGGCTCGACCTTTGTTGGAGAAAGTTGTAATCTACTAAGTACCCACACCATTAGAAGACTACATGGATTACAAGCTCATTGCCTTGTTCGACATGGGATTAGTCTATCTGGAATCCGGTCTCCATACATGGTTATGGCTCATCATCAATCCTGTTGAGGCAACATTTCTGTCTGATGCTATAGTGCATGATGGCATCGTTTACGCGGTCGACGCATAGATTGGCTGCCCATACTGGTGGAATCTATTTTCGTGTGATTGTTCTATCCCATCTTTACCTTATGAATACGACTGCCTGTTCATTTGTTACAAATTTAGAATGCATAGCATGTCTATAACCACATCATTGCTATATGTTCCTCTCATTTCCTAGATTTTTATGACCACACATGTTATTGTTAGAGTTGATATGAGAACAATTGGCATCTAATGATTGTTAGAATACATATTATGAGCATAACATCATGATTGCTATATGTTACTCTCGTTTACAAGATTTTTAGAACAACGCATGTTATTGCTTAGAGTTGATATGAGAACAGTAGTAGTAAGTGCTATGGTAGAATATGAGTAGGCGCTGTCATAGCTGTTGTCCTCTCATTGTTACATGATGTTTGAACCATGACATATTGCTAGAATATGAAAGCCATTGGATTATTTTTCTTAACTTGGGGTATGATTATGACCACGGCATTGCAATTCTCTGTCTATGATATGTGTCACTGTTATAATAATCTTAATTCCACACATACTCTGAACATGATTGTTTGTTTTTGTCCTCTTGGTCTCCAATTTGAATTGTTGCAGCAGACGCAAATGCACTGGCCTTCATGATTCCAGGACCTGGAATCATACCAGCCGATGGGTGGTGGTTTATCACTCGTTCAGCTGACAGCGGTCATTTGATGCTCATTCACTCGTACCAAATTGACTAAACCATTACATCAAACCACATGCAGTACAATGCGTGGGGCGTTCGTTACATTGATGGCTATGGCTGCTTCGTGTTCGAGAAAGATCCCAGCTCCATTGGGCTAGGCGTATTCAACTAGAGGCGGGTTTACAACCTTGGCAACCACTCCTTGTTCCTCGGGCTCAATTATCCGATCATCCAACAAATCATCGATCATATCACCGTCAATGATTATTGTGCTATGCAACTTCCATTCGCGAGGGGGGGGGCTGTGTTTACACATCATACCATGGGTTTCATGAATCACCATATCCAGAGATTCGTCGACACAGCTTGTCGCCAGATAATCTTCAGTGTGTGAAAGGCATCAAGCTTCCATGCGATGGATGGATTTTGTAAACATGACATGCGGCGATGTGGTTCATGCCAACAGCAAATATGCACAACTTGATTCGTGCTGATATCTAGACTGAGCCATGTATTCTGCTGCTGTAGCACGACCCTCTTTTGTTGGATATTATGTACTGTTGTTAGTTTGAAGCACTCCTCTTGTTTGAAGCATAGATACCTTCCTGGGATAAAGTGCATCCTAACTCACCTGCGTAGGATGTACTGATAATGATGATGGAGATGATGTGCAGAAGCCATATATATGTATATCAGTTAGCCTTCAAGTGCGTACTTGTTAGTTAAACCTATGTATAAATTGTGACAGTAAATATGACCAGTAAGTAGTACAGTAGCAGTACTAGTATACATCGGTCAAATTATTCATCATGTCCACACATTGAATTGACGTGACAACACGCTGCGCATGAGGTGACACAAGAATCCCGGCGGCGTGTTAGGGTATTCTGGACTTCAGATTTGGAGTACCACTTATCTGTCGAAATCTTTCATCATTCACTTAAAACAGTCGATTGATCATACATTGAGTACCATATAACTGGAATTACCGATGCAAGTCGAAGAAGGATTGGCCGGTGCTGCCGGCTGGCGTCAAGTTCGATCCCACGGATCAGGAGCTGATCGAGCACCTTGAGGCCAAAGTGAGTGCTGACAATGCGAGATTTCAGTCTCTCATCGATTTGTTCATACCAGGCATCGACAGCGAGCACGACATATGCTACACCCAACCTGAGAAACTTCCAGGTAAGACACCGATCGGCCGTCTACTTGCACAAACATATTCCTTTGTTTATAGCTCTATTTTTCTTTTTAGACACAGACCTGGTGAAGATTTTACAATTTGACAGTTAATAAAAAGTGAAACAAGTGACTGCAACATGCCAAAGATGTTATGAAAATGCCAACTAGGTACACTAAAACCTGTATTCCACAATACTGCAGGTATCACACTGAGTGGCCTAAGGAAGCATTTCTTCCGGCGCAATTCCAGGGCGTTCAAAAGGGGCACGTGGACACGTCGCAAGATACAGTCGGAACGCGGCATGCATGCGATGTGGCACAAGACCAACAATACCTTGCCGGTGATGGTCAACGGCCGGCAAACGGGCAGCAAAAAAGGTTCTGGTGCTGCACACCAACAAGAACTTAAACCAGTAGAGGACCAACTAGGTGATGCACCAGTACCACCTCAGGGACCTGGAGCAAGAGAAGGAGCGGGAGCTGGTCCTCTGCAAGATTTTCTACCAGATGAACACTAGGGCCAGGAGTAAAAAGATTATAAGTTAGTTTGGTATTGGTAGTTGTACTACCTTGTCGTCCGCAAGTTGGTATTGTTGTTAACGATCTTTTGTTATGAACTTGCATTTGCTTCCAACCCTCATGCCGAGGTTCCACGTGGATATAAAGCTAAATCATTTGTTTCGAAATGAATTTTCAGGCACCTGATTTTTATTTGATGGGTAGCATAAGCACCCGCCGTTCGAATTCCCAGTTCTCCAATTTTTTGAAACAAGTGCATGCACTTATTATCACGATAAAAAAACAATATCCGTGCTACATCCCAGTTATCTGTCTGTACTTGCATTATTCTCTCGTTTGTTGAGCACGTATATTGTTTTTTCAGGTCAAGCAAGTTTCAACTAGGCTGTAGACTGCCCAGGGTTGGTTTTTTTAACAGGCCCAGCCCATGAAGACAACGGGGCACAAAGATCCAGCAGGTACCTACTGGCCTCTGGCCCGCCAGCGTTAGTTATATTTTGTCTTACAACATCCGCACACAGTTTTTTTACTGAATCAAACACACAGCCCAGTTCTATTATCCTCTTGAAACGCATGTCCTACATCTGTTTTCTAATCTCTATCTATAGTTTTACTAGTTCATATACACATATCATTATATTGAAAACACATAAAATTCCCTTTTCATATTTACATCCTTATTTTTGTTGTTTTTTCCCACCCAGCGCTGATATTTTTACCACTGGTTTTCCCTTAAACCAACTCAATTGTCCCATGTCTTATTTGCTTACAAAAACAAAACGATTTTTTGGCAAATCAATAAGTTCTTAAAAAATGTTTATCATTTCGGGATTACAATAGTTCAGACTCTACCGAAATACGCAAAATAAGGTTGAACTTTTTGACCGTGGTCCTGAGTAGAAAATGGGCTGTAATAAATTACTTAAGAATTAGCAAATGGGCTGCAAATTATAAAAAATAGCAAATGGAATTTATGTTGTGTGCCACAGATTTGGAGGCTGACTTGTGGGCCTACTATGTTCACGTGTACACAAGATTTCTCAAAAAAGAAACTTAGTCAACAATCGACTCTACCAGTGTTAGACCGTTAGATGTCAATCTAATGGCAATCGTGCTTCTTCAGTGTCTGATCTTCCTGCCCCAGCCGCCCAAACCAGCGCCGTCGGAACCGCCTGCTCCCGCCTCCCGTGGCCGGCAGTGCTGCCGGGCAGGCCTCACGGCCCCATCATACTCGCATCCCTGGCATGTCTATCCCTCTACTCAACCACACCTCCTGTTATTTTCCAGCGATGGCAGCCGAACCAGTCAACCCTCGTACTCTCCACCGCGTGGGCAGCCAATGCCGTGTCTTCCCCGGCTCTGTGTCGTTCCCATTGTTGGCCTTGCCGTCGTTCACCGCCCTAATGCTCTCGGCGCGGCATGGTCAACAATGTCCATCCAACAGCCGTAGTGCTTCTTCAACCCTTGGTCTTCTTGCCCCAGCCGCCCAAAGCAGCGCCGGTCGTGCCGCATGCTCCTGCCTCCCGTGGCCAGCTGTGCTGCCGCGGAGGCCTCACCGTCCCCATACTACTCCCACCACTGGCCAGATCATCCCTCCATTCACCCACTCCCCCTGTTATTCTGCGGCGACGGCAGCCTCACACCGCAGCCGAACCAGTGAACCCTCGTACTCCTCTCCGCGTGGGCATCCACTGTCGTGTCTTCCCCCGCTCCGCGTCGTCCCCTTCCTAGGCCTCGCCATCGTCCCCCGCAGTGGTGCTCTTGGCGCGGCGTGGTCAATGTGGTCAACGACCGACTTCCATCGGAAGAGTACTGTACATGGAGAGGCTGACAGCTGGGTCCACGGCAGCCGCAAGGAAGTGCCTCCTTATTACGTGCAAAATAATTATTCCTCCACTTGACAGCAGGGGCCCACCGGACGGGCCACCAGTATTTCGCGGAATAAATGTTTCCCCCCTGACTGCTGGGACCCACCGGATGGGCCACCATATTTCGCGAAAAAAATGTTTGCCCCAGACTGCTGGGACCCATCGGATGGACCACGTATTTCACGAAAAAAACGTTCCCCCCGCTGTCAGCTCGGACCCACCGGAAGTGCCTCCTTATTACGCACAGAAAAATGAATACTCCCCCTGCTAGCTAGGACCCACCATGGTGGGAGGCTGACTTGTGGGCCTACTAAATTGACAGGGACGGAAGACTTTGTCAACTTAGTGAATATGAACGATTCTAGCTCCAGTGACCATACGATGTCCATCCAATGGCCATTGTGCTTCTTCAATATCTGCTCTTCCTGCTCCAGCCGCTCAAACAAGCGCCGGCGAGACTGCCTGCTCCCTCCTCCCCGCGGCCGGCTCTGGTACCGCGCAGGCCTCACCGCCCCACCGTACTGCCATCACTGGCCTAGCCATCCCTCTACTCACCCACACCTGCTGTTATTCTCCGGCGACGGCAGATGAACGAGTAAACCCTCGTACAGTCGTACTCCCCTCCGCGTGGGAAACAACTGCCAAGTCTTCCCTGCCTCCATGTCATTCCCTTCCTAGGCCTCACCGTCGTCCACCGCCCTGGTGCTCTCGGCACGGCCTGGTCAACGTGGTCAATGACCGACATGCATCTGAAGTGGACTGTACGTGGACAGGCCGACAGCTGGGTCCACTACCACATGCAAGGAAATGCCTCCTTATTACACGCAAAATAATGATTCCTCCACCTGACATCAGGGACCCACCGAAAGGGCCTCTGTATTTCACAAAAAAATGTTACCGCCGCTGACAGCTCGAATCCACCAGCTATATCTTCGCACGCAAGGAAGTGCCTCCTTATTGCGCACAAAAAATGAATACTCCCCCTATTAGCTGGAACCCAGTAGAGTGGCAGGCTGACTTGTGGGCCTACTAAGTTGACGGGGATGGAGGGCTTTGTCAACTTTGTCAATATGCACGATTCTAGCTCCAGTGACCGTACGATGTCCATCCAACGACCGTAGTGCTTCTTCAACCTCGGGTCTTCTTGCTCCAACCGCCAAAACCAGCGACGGTCGTGCCTCGTGCTCCTACCTCCCGTGGCCGGCTGTGATGCGGCGGAGGCCTCACCACCCCCTACTACTCCCACTGCTGGCCATGCCATCCCTCTACTCACCCACACCCCCTGTTATTCTGGGGCGACGACAGCCTCACACCGCAGCGAACCAGTGAACCCTCGTACTCCTCTACGCGTGGGCATCCACTGCCGCATCTTCCCCAGCTCCGCGTTGTCCCCTTCCTAGGCCTCGCCGTCGTCCACCGCCCTGGTGCTCTCGGCACGGCGTGGTCAACATGGTCAAGGAACAGCTTCCATCCGATGTGGATTGTACATGGAGAGGCTGACAGCTGGGTCCGCGGCCGCAGCAAGGAAGTGCCTCCTTATTACATGCAAAATAATTATTCCTCCACCTTACAGTGGGGACCCACCAGACGGGCCACCATATTTCGCGAAAAAAACGTTTCCCCCTGATTGTTGGGACCCACCAGCTGCATCTTCGCACGTAAGGATGTGCCTGACAGTCGGGACCCACCTGGTCGAAGCGTACGCAGCGTTGTCATTCTGGCCGCGAACGTGTACGTACATATATACTGGTGGATGTAGAGGCGCGCACGTGTCATAGTAGAGGCGCGTACGTGTTGTAGTAGAGGCGCGCATGTAGCATGTACACGTACGTACAGCGGACAGGGTGCAAGAATGAAAATACGGCCACGTATGTGTACATACGGGCGGGGTCTCGAACGCCTACTCGGGCATACGTACGGCCAGGGCTCGTGTTCATGGCTGGGTCGGAACGGAGAAACAGCGTCATCGTCGTGTTCATGGGGAGGCAACGTAATGCGTCGTGTTCATGAGGAGGCAACAAAATGCGTCGTGTTCATCGGGAGGCAACAGAACGCGTGGGAGCCAACTGGCTGGGTCGGAACGAAATGTGTGGTCATGTTCATCGGGAGGGCTTGGACGGAACATGCGATGTAAACGTGGCCTGGCGTACCGCACAATGGAGGAAACGGACCTCCTACGTTCAGAACGGGGTCCTGTTGATCGGGAGGGGTCTGGCGTACCGCAAAACAGAGGAAACGGACCTCCTACGGTCGAAACGGGGGTCCTATTGATCGGGAGGGGTGTGGCATACCGCAAAACGGAGGAAACGGACCTCCTACGGTCGAAAAGGGGGTCCTGTTCATCGGGAGGGGTGTGGCGTACCGCAAAACAGACGAAACGGACCTCCTACGGTCGAAACGGGGGTCCTGTTCATCGGGAGGGGTGTGGCGTACCGCAAAACGGGACTCCACGGGATACTGTTCATCTCCACCGTCGACCTCCTCCAAGCTCCACGGGCTACCGTCGACCTCCTCCAGCCTCCATGGGCTCCTGTACATCCAGCCTCCACCACGCGCTGCTCCACCGGCTACTGTTCAACCACCCCTCCACGGGCACCCCTCCACCGTCTACTGTTCATCCAGCCCTCCACACAATGGGGTCCTGTTCAACCACCCCTCCACGGGCACCCCTGCAAAATCTACTGTTCATCCAGCCATCCACCACACCACGGGGTCCTGTTTATCTAGAGGCAACGCCACCACTCACTGTTCATCACTCCCCCGCAACTCTCACTGTTCATCCAATCGATCGGCTTCAATTAGCAGCAATAGCGAAGGAATCGCTCGATCGGGTTCAGTTAACCACCATCGATTGATCGCTCGGGTTCAGTAACGCGTAGCCTGCACTGCAATCGCTCGAGTTTAGTTAGAGCCCAATGCCTCTCTCGGGTTCAGTTAGATCCAACGCCTCGCACACACGCACGTACGTGTACGAGAGAAACACGCATCGCTCGGCCCCCGACCTCCCACCGTAACTGGGAACTCCTCGAAATTTTCCTCCCCCTCGCTTCTACCACGGTTTTTTCCTTCATGGACGGCCCGAAGAATGTCATGCAACTGCATCTCCGGCCCGCCCAGGACAAAAAGCCCATTTTCTGTCATGATTTTTTTTCATAGAAGTAGGAGCCCACCACATCTATGATGATACCGGGTTTTGTCACAATTATCATCATAGAAGTGTCATATGTATGACAGAAAAAAATTCGTTCGGCCCAAAATGTCACGGATGTGTCTTTTTTTGTAGTGGAGAGAGAGACAGAGAGAGGGAGAGGGACCAAAAAGTTTTGTGTGTTGGATGCGTGCGACATAATTGAAGATTGTCGTCAAGAGAGAGAGAGAGAGAGAGAGAGAGACCAGGAGTCTGGGAGTGGGGGAGGTCGCATTTTATGCATCAAAGACTGATATAAACCATGTTTCGATATAAACTTGCATTCAATGTTTAAATTGGAGAACATGTTGTCTGCAATCCACACATGGACGGAGATATGCGTATATCAAACAAGTTCATTAATTTGACTCTCAACATGTTCATGGAGTACTATAATACTATACAACATGCTACTCGATTGAGGTGTTTATTTTGGATTTAGTTCACTATTTTGACCTGGTGAATGAGCTATTTCATTGAATCAAGATATTTCATTTCGGGTTTGATTCCCATTTTTGAGTGGGTCAACTATTTGTCATATAGTAAATAGCTAGCAATGATCATGTAAAAACATATTACTCACGAGCATCATCTCTCCATCTAAAAAAGAAGTGGCAAGCTAATATTTCAAAATTATATTCGAATCGACTTGGTAAGGTAGATGTGGATGCTCGTTCTCCCAAAATTTGAACGAACCATTAAACACCCTCTGCTCGGCGGAATTCACCCGAGCAAATAAATGGGAGATACGAAATTACCGGCCTATGTGGGACATGCATCCATTGGCCCGTTGTATATCGAGGGTAGGTTCGTAACTTCATCCAAGCGCGCCTTCTCCTCGGCTGAAATGACATATGCTGAATAATTCATAGACCATGGTCGGCAAAACACACTCTCCTCACCTGAAATAGCTCACGCCCACTATTTCAAAGCACGCTCTCCCCACCCGAAATCGCTCGCGCCCACTATATTTCAAAACACGCCCTCCTCGCCCGAAATCGCTCGCGCCCACTATATTTCAAAACATGCCCTGCTTGCCCGAAATCGCTCGCCCCCAGTATATTTCAAAACACACCCTACTCCCCCGAAATCGGTCGCGCCCAATATATTTCAAAACACGCCCTCCTCGCCCGAAACCGCTCGCACCCACAATTTGGGAGAAGCAAAGTTACTCTACTATCCCCGACCCTCAGTACACAAACCCAAGCCGAGAAGCCTAAAGGCAGGGGTGGAACTGTAACTCCCCCCCCCCCCACATTTTAGGAAAATGCGTCCGTAAGACTTGGTCCCCCTCCCAATTCCCCATTCATACCTCGTGGGCCCCAAATCACCTTCTCCCCGGAAGCTCCCTTCTCCTGAGCCGCGAAACCACAACCCCTCCTCCATGGTGCCCCCCACCGCACCAAATTCACAGCCGCCCTCCTCTCTAATCCCGGAGACGTTGTCCATTTGCCGTCATGCACTAGGCCGTGTGCCTCTTACTTCATGCTGCCGGAGCTGCCTCGAGGACGGCCGCGTGAACCGTACTAGATCCGGTTCACCCCCGCCGTTGTTCACGGTGCTGGAGCGGCTCCAACTTTGGATCCGTCCAGAGCCCCGGCGTTGCTTCCCCGTAGCCGACGACCATCGCGACATCTCTACTTCCCTATCACTGGTAGCCAGCGCAACCACGCTGGCCTCACCGACTAGGCAGCTAGAGCTGCCTACTTCATTGGGCCACTGGATAGGTCGCACCCTCATCTCAAATCACTTTATTTAGGCGTCAGTTGTCCGAATTGTTATTTTGGGCCAACCATCTCCTAATGGGAAGCAGCACCCCTTAAGCCGGCGGAGCTCCTAGGCTGCCGGTTGGCTGGTGTCTAACATAAGGGTGCGGGGGCGCAAGTTTGCTATGGAAGCAATGCTTAGATGGCTATCTTAGAGTTGCGTGGGTTGAAGGTACTGCCGCCACCGGATCTGGGTGACGGCGATTCTTTGTGGATTGGCCCGATGGTGGCGCAACCATGAAAGTGCGGTGGGGCGGGGAGTGGGGTTTTGGTCGGGGCCACGGACGGTGGAGGCAGGTTGCTCTGCCGGTGGTCGCTGGGTCTTCGGGGAAGATTTTGAACAGTGTCAGCCGGGAGGCACGAGACGGCCAGCTAGCCATCCGGTGTAGATTGGACAGTACCAAACTAATAAAATTGTGTGACCCCAATTTATTCTTCAGTCAGCAGACATGTGACCACTCTCTACCTTGCTGCTGATCTCTTAGGGTATTTCTTCAGATCAGAGAGATGTGTCATTCTTAACATTATGCGTTTTCTGCATCTTCAGCCACACCGTCTTCCGACTCACTACAGCTGCTCCAACAAGGGAAGCATGCACCAGAAGGGAGCTATAGTCCCCACTCAACAGTTCCCTGCATCGAATGTGCATGCCCGACATGCACAGCCACAACAACTACAGGGCCATCAACAAGTCAGCACATGATGCTCACTCCTATGGATGGAGACCATATAGGTTGTACCCTCATCTTACTTGTGTGCAACATTTATGGCTTTGTTATTCATCTAAGCATTGAAAATAGATTATCACATTTCACTGTATATTCATGTTGATCTCTTACGGGTCTTGTTCAGGAGTTAATGATGTTCCATAGTTCAGCTAAAAGACTTGTTCTTTAGGTAATGTTGTTCCATAGTTATCATCCATCAGCCAATGTTGTCCCACAGGCTGGTGATTATAGTATTATCTAGTACAACCTATGTTGTTCCTTAATACTTTTGTGTGTCATCTAGTTAATCTTGAGTACAAACGATACATATTCTGTAGCTTTCATCTGTGTTCTCCCTTTAGTTTTTGAGACATGTTGCTGCTAGTTAACACCAGTCCTACTATTTACGTCATCTCCTACATGCACTCATTACATAAATCTAACTACTAGTTGTCCTCCATGCATGTCAGATACAATTGCACACACTGATTTATCCACAAGAACCTCACGGAGCAATGTAACGGCCAACAAACTTGACGTCAATGATACCCAATATGATGGAACATGTAAAGGTAGTTCTTCACAAGACTTGCAGAAAGATGATGAATCCTATTCACCCCATAAGGTCCTTGCTCTTACTTGTCACTTCATATGGGTATAACATGCATATAATGTCTTGGAGTGCATCTACTCTGTTGCAATGCCTTGTGCTTCGCCTGCTGATCATGCATGTAAATATGGCATGCTTTCCTGTTTTTCAGTACCTATTCCATTAATGATAACATGTTTTCAAATTCAAGTACTGTCATTCTACACTATCGCAATGCCATCTGCTTAGTTTGTACATCTTGCTTCTCAATATCTTATGCATTGTTATTTATCAGTATGTACTTCATCTGTCACCATACCATGTTCTTTTTTTACATTGAAGTGTTGGTCTAGTGGTTTGTTGCAATGCCATCTTAGTTTCCTAATCATACACGCATATGTTGCCTTAGTGTTTTTCTGTAATGTATTCTGCTAGCATATAGTTTTACATTCAAGTAGTGTTTTTTACACTGGTGTCCTATCGTATCCCTAGCTCTTACATCATACTCCCTCTGTCTGGATTACATGTCGCAAAAATGGATAAAACTGGATGTATCTAGAACTGAAATACGCCTAGACCCATCCATTTATTTCTGGATGGAGGGAATACATGTCAATATGTCATGCCTTTCTATTCTTCAGTACCTATTCCATCTCTACTGTAGCATGTTTTATAATTGAAGCACCATTCTTCTATATAAGGCATGCAAGGGGAAGACGGCTATGTTAGAATCTGAAGGGTTACAAACTAGGTCTTTGCAAAAGATCCAAACGCCGGGAGATAATGAACCAACTCCAGTTTTCAAAGATACTACTCCAGCATAGAGAAACCCGTCTCCCATTGATAATAAGCAGATTCTAGTGGCCAAAGAACTAGTCCGCTCCAGTCCAGCAAAAATATGTGAACTCCATTCTAAGAAGCATGTGCGTATCCTCGCATCATGAAATTTTATAGGATTCTGATCATATTTGTTACATGTTTCTTAACCATCTCTCTTTTAGAAAATAAGCTTAAAGGATAGAAGACTTTCTGTACTGGGATCGTATTCGAGGAAAGTATCTTGCGGGAATTCTCTGTGCTCCAATGCTGATGTAAGTACCTGATGCATATCCCTGGTACATCAGCATGTAAGGCGAAAATGTTAAAGGCAAAAATGTTGATTTTGATTAATCGGTGTGAATCCAACCTTTATCTGATCTAAATTCAGTTGTAGCAAAATATTAAAGGCGAAAATGTTGATTTTTGTAAGGAAAACTGTCTGGTAGTTTTTCATACTGAGCTGCATGAGCGTACTATCTCATATCATGCACATTACCAAATTGTAGTGCTGCTCTGGTTTCCCATTCATTCATTGTGTCAATGTTTCTTTCATATTACCTTACTTGGCTCATGATTCATGTGCCATATTGTGTTAATTTGGTGTAGGCTGGTGTAGTCAGGTTGCCCAAACGTTTGTTGTGTCAATGTTGCTTTCCTATTATCTGACCCGGCCAATGATAGCAATGCTAGTGTGTTAATTTGGTGCAGGATGCTGAAGATAAGAAGGCAAACTCTAAAAACAACAAGGCAACCCCATTGTTTCTTTACAATAAATCTAGGCCAGGTAATATGGCAATAACTTATGATTAATATGTTTGGTTCCCCTCCTAATTTATGTTATGATGCAGTGGTCGAGACATTATCCACTATCAATAATACAAGCCTACCAAAATCGCCATCTGAATCTGTTCAGTTTCCTCTGTTTCGAATGCAACGGAAAAAATGTATGTTTGTGAACCAATTAATGGCTGAAGCAATGAAGGAAATGGTGGAGGAATCAGAGCTGCATATTCGTGCGCAACAACAACTGATCAATGTTTTTAGAGACAATGTAGCAAAGCAGCAAGAACTTGCCCACATGCTTATCGGCGTCATCCGTGCTGACGTTGCAGATTGTGACGTTGTAGATCGTTAGGTTCTGTTCATTTATTTGCACTGGCATCAATCTTTGATTGCCCAGTGGATGTAATTTCCTGTAATATATGTTGTATGTGCAATGTTTTTCCCTATATGCCGTAACTTTGCTTGATAGGTTTTGGGCTATGCATAATTTCTCGTCGTAATGGGCTCAAATTATCTAATTGGGCCTAAAGACTTGTACGAACTTTAGTGGGCCCATTAAGTTAATGGGCCGTTACCAGGCCGAAAGTTAATGGTTGGCCCTCTTACCTCCCTAGTCGTTAACAGGCCGACATCGAAGCGGGCAACAGGTGGGCCCATTTGATTTCACAGGCCGTTACTAAGGTCGGGCTACATATGGCCCAACTATATTGTGGGCCTTTAGCAGGCCGAAAGAGACAGCGGGCTCGTACTGGACCATGAAGAGCATGGGCCGCTAAGAGGCCGAAAGTCAGGTTGCACTGTAAATGGCCCAACTGTGTTGTGGGCCTTTAGCAGGCCAAAAGAGAAACCGGGCTGGTATTGGACCATGAAGAGCATGGGCCGTTAAAAGGCCAAAACTCAGGTCCGACTACAAATGGCCCAAATCATTCATGGGCCGTCAACAGGCTGAAAGACACATCGGGCCGGGAATTGGCCCAACACATAAATGGGTCAATAAAAGGCCAAAACTAAGGTCCGACTACAAATGGCCCAACTCATTTATGGGCCGTCAACAGGCTGAAAGACACACCGGGCCGGAAATTGGCCCAACACTTAAATGGGTCGCTAAGAGGCCAAAAGATGTACATCATGAAAATTGGCCCATCCCTTGAATGGGTCGTTAACAGGCCAAAATCACATCGGGTCGATATTGAGCCCAAATATATTGCGGGCTGTTAATGGGCTCGAACTAACGATGGGTTGCAATGGTGTCAAATCTTTAACGGGCCATTGACGGGCTGAATTGGAACATCTTGTATGGGCAGTGGACTTAAATGGACCTGACACAAGTAGGCCTTATATGGGCCGGCCTGCTAATTTTTACTAGGCTAGCCTTTTCCACCAGAATGGGCCACTATTGGGCCGTGCCACGTGTCGACCTATCATGGGCGCCTCATGTCCAATGAATGGATGACATCTGTTCCAACGGTGAGCCAACACGTGTTTCCTCTAGCCAATGACAATTTTACACGTGGAAAGTCCTCATTGATACGGGCTGTTAGCGGTTAATCGGATCCAAAACCGGACCCGGTAGCTTAACGGCATTCCGTTACGATGGATGCCACGTGTCGGTCACCCTTGACGAAAGCACTTCCATGACGCGTGATTTATCGTCATGGAAGTGGACACTTCCGTTATGATAATTTTGGTAATGTCATGGAACACTTCTACAACAACACATGTATGACTATCTTGATTCTGTCATAAAATCATGGATGTACATGCATGACAAAAAACACGACCTACTGTGACAAACACGTATCATCACGGAAGTGTATTTTTTTGTAGTGCTTTCATATTCTTTTTGGTCCGTTATGCTCTTGTTTCATGTCCTTCAACCTACAAGGTTCTTGCAATGTTCCTTGTTCCTCTTTTATAACAGAGTGTTTTCAACTTCTTGCATCTCTGTTGGATTCCTTCTTTCAATTTGTTCAACCTCTCAAGGTTCGTTGGTTTCACTCTTTTGTCAAAGAAGCAACTTTGTTTTACCTCTTGCTCTTCCGCTTCTCTCCGGTGCCATCCCAAGATCTCGGCGCGAGACCTCTTGTAAGTGGAGGAGTGTTGTGACGACCCGAGACCGACGCTCCATGTTTTCCATTGTTACCGCGTGTTTCATTTGTTTGTTGCATTCGTCATGTCATCATTTGCATTGCATCGGTACTTCGTTGCCGTCATTTTTTTAAAACATGCATTCGTTCGTCGTTGAAGTTTCTCCCTTTGCCTTCATCATCTTCCCTCTTGACCACTTTGCCTTCGTTGACCATTCCAGACCAATCGGGTTTTCGCTTCCCTCTTGATAGTGACCACCTAACCCTCTTTGCGCAGTGCATAGACCCCTCGCGCACATCTGAAAACTTTCCCGAACCCAAACTGGGCTGTCGTTATCAGTGGGTCCGGATCATGCCCGAACATCCCTAAAATATCATCAGTTTCTCATTTGAACCTCCTAACCTATTTATCTCGACCATCCGATTAAAATCAAATGATCCAAACTCCCCTCCTCTTCCTATATATAGATCAACGTCCTAGACAACAACCCTAAAATCTAGCCCCTTGTCCCATCACGCCGTCGCTCCTTCTGTCTCTTCATCCTTGGGATCCATCTGGCATCCACCTCGGTTTCAGACACCAGCCAACCAGCGCCCAAGCCTCCACCTCCCGATCAATTCTTCCATAAACCCTCGCGCAACCAGCCAGAGTTCGATACTCAATGGATCGAGGTACTGCCTCCTCCCGCACCCCCTTGCTCGCTCGCCCCCGAGTAGCTCTCTCCATAGCCGCCGCCGACCATCACCACTTAAGCCACCAGGAACCCGTCGTCGGTGCCGCCCAGCTAGGGCCCTACCCGTTCCCCTTCCCCTTCCTTTCCCTCTCTGGTTTCCTCACCCTCTGCTCACCCCCTCTGCTCGTTTCCTTTGGACAGGGGACCTCCATGGACGAATGCCAAGGATGCCAAGAGGATCCAGACGCCGCGGGCTTGCCTCTACCACGCCTCCCCTCACCAAATCTGCTCCATTCCCAGTGCCCACTGCCTCGCTTGCTGCGGGAGCTCCAAGCAGACGCCTACCAGGAGCTTCCCATCCGCGCGGGACCTCCAACCGATGTCTCGGGTCCCTTCCAACCGCCGGCGCCCCTTCCTCATCCTGATCATGCAGCTGATGATGTCGTCGGTGAGCATTCAGGCGCCCCGTCAGGCCCTTGCCATCCCACTACGTCTCTCTCTCCTTCCCTTTCCCTATTTCTCTCTAAACTCTTTGTCTTTTCTTCAGGCAATAGCAGCCTCCTTCGAGCTCGTCGCCTCAAGCCCCTGCTTCGTCTCCTCCTACGTGGACCTGTTCGCCCTCACTTTGTTCCCACAGGATCAGGCGCGATTCGGCCGGGAAGAGCCCCGCTGCTATGACCTCCTGCCTCCTGTCGCCATGGCGCCACTACCGTTCTTGTTCAGTGAGATGCAGCAGCGCTGCATCCAGCGCACGGCTACCACACGCGTGGGTCACCTACTGGACTCCAGATCTGGCACAGCCAGCGCCCTCCTCCACTGACCTGGCCAAGAGCTAATGGTGAGCCTCCAAGTTCCTATAGCCCCAGCCGATGCCCTGTTCCAGAAATAGCCCATCTCATGTGTGTTTTTTCCTGGACGAATTTGTCTTTTGTAGTTTCCAAAAAACCCCTACCAATCATGCATATAATAACTCCACAACCGTGCATCGGATTATAATGATTTAAACATTTAAAATGCTTAAATTTTGTCTAGTTTCATAATATCCAACTTTCATTCATGTGTAAAATGTTTGCATTAATTTGCATAAATGACATGCTAAAATGATTTATTTCATAACTAATTAACCATAGCTCCGATTTAGATAAACTTTATATATAAATGGGGTAGAAAAATGCATAGATTAACTTGAAGCACTTACTTTGTGTGTTTAACAACTCTAAAATATGGTTGAGGGTAGATCAGTACCAAATCCAAATTATGCACATGGGGATTTTCCGGAATTGTTGTTTGTTATTTCCGGCCTCATTTAAATTGCCTAAAATGTGTAGATTACTTATGCTTCACCTCTTGCCATGTTTAACAACACTTAATATTGTTGGGTAGCATAAACAGGAGTGAACTAAATAATTGCATGTGGTGTTTCATCAATATGAAACTCGTTGCATATTGAGCTCCATTTAGCTTGTTGTATTGTTTGTTGCACTTTGCCATGCCATGCCTCATTAAAATTGACTTGTCGTGCTTCATATTTGATTGTGCATCATGCCATGTTTATGTGATGGTTGTTTACCATGTTGTTTGCTTCTTTCCGGTTGTGCCTCTTCTCGATAGTTCTGGTTACGTTGCGATTGTGAGGATCCGTTCGACTATGTTGGTTTATCTACTTCATGGACTCATTCTTCTTCCTAGCAGGATTTCAGGCAAGATGACCGTCACCTTGGATCTCACTACTATCTTTGCTATGCTAGTTGTCTCGATGCTATCGCTATGTCGCGCTACCTACCACTTGTTTATCAATCCTCTCAAATTGCCATGAACCAGCCTCTAACCTTTTTCACCTTCCCAGCAAACTGTTGTTTGGCTATGTTACCGCTTTGCTCAGCCCCTCTTATAGTGTTGCTAGTTACAAGTGCAGTTGTAGTTTGTTCCATGTTGGGACATGGATATCATGGGATATCACAATATCTGTTATTTAATTAATGCACATATATACTTGGTAAAGGGTGGAAGGCTCGACCTTTTTCCTGGTGTTTTGTTCCACTCTTGTCGCCCTAGGTTCTGTCATATCGATGTTATGTTCCTTGATTTTGCGTCCCTAACACGATGAGGGTTTATGGGACCCTCTTGACAGTTCACTTTGAATAAAACTCTTCCAGCAAGGACCAACATTAGTTTTACCATTTTCTCAACATAATAACTAAACATGATAATAAATTTGACGCATAGGGAGTTAGCGTTACTCGAGGTTCGTTATTCAACCTAATACAGGGGCGGCCAGTGCTGATGGTGTTAGTCCCAAACTAGAGCACCGTGCAGGACCGCCCATAGGCAACTTGGGGTATCTGGATCCTGTATGCTTCGCTTATTCGGATGTGTCCCGAGACGAGATACACGCGGCTACTATCAGGGTGTCGGCACTCTGACAGGTCTTGCTGGACTTGTTTTACCATTGTCAAAATGTCTTGTGCACTGGGATTCCGAGTCTGATCGAAGGGTCCCGCGATGGAGGATTGTCTCCGTGGATCGTGAGCTTGTCATGGGCTAAGTTGGGACACGCCTGCAGGGTTTAGGATTTCGAGAGCCATGCCCATGGTTATGTCGCAGATGGGAATTTTTTAATATCCAATTGTAGTGGACTTGAACTAAAATCAATTAAAATACACCAATCATGTGCTTAACCATGACGGTCTCTTTTCGGGTGCATTCGAGAAGAGAACACGGTTGGGTTATGTTTGAACGTAAGTAGTTCAGGATCAGTTCATGATCATTACTAGTTTGCGACCATTTGCGTAGTTTCTCATCTTACTGTTGTACTTGTTGTCAGTGTCAAAACTGGCGGATCTCGGGTAGGGGGTCCCGAACTGTGCGTCTGAGGTTGATGGTTACAGGAGACAGGGGACACGATGTTTACCTAGGTTCGAGCCGTCTTGATGGAGGTAAAACCCTATGTCCTTCTTGATTAATATTGATGAGTATGGGGGTTACAAGAGTTGATCTACCACGAGGTTGTAATGGCTAATACCCTAGAGGTCCAGCCTATGTGATTATGATTACCCCTACAGTTTAAACCCTCTAGTTTATATAGACGCGGAGGGGGGCTAGGGTTGTACAAAGTCGGTTACAGAGAAAGGTATCTTCATATTCGAACGCCAAGCTTGCCAACCACGCCAAGGGGAGTCCCATCCGGACATGGGTGAGAGTCTTCGGTCTTGTATCTTCATGGCCCAACAGTCCAGCCCATGTCCAACGGGCCAGACGCTCGAGGACCCCTTAGTCCAGGACTCCCTCAGTAGCCCCTGAACCTGGCTTCAATGACGAGGTGTCCGGTGCGCGGATTGTCTTCGACATTGCAAGGCGGATTCCTCCTCCGAATACTCCATCACAGTCTTCGAACACAAAGAACGTGTCCGAATTTGCAAAACAAGTACCACACACCACTACAGAGAGTATAATATTTCACGAGTCCAATCTGCTGACAACTTTTTGTAACGTGATATCGCGTCCCTGCCCGGTTATTATTTCAAACCGTTTTTTGGCCTGCCACTCCATATTTCGAGATGCGGCTTTATGGCACATCTCATCAAAGCAGAGATCGTGTCCCCTTATTGCGGGATTCTCATCAATACAGGTATGGGTAATCCAACCGTGCCGCCTACACGGCCCCTGGGGAATAGGCGAGTTTTATGGCGAGTGGGAAGACGCTTAATATTCGCTGCCATTATAAGGAGATAATCATTCATCTCTTCCACCCACACCTTCTCTCTTTCCGCCTACCCACTCTCGAGCTCAAACGCCCAAGTTCTCATCTTTCCTCCCCCAAGAAAGCACTCCAACCTTGTCTGGAGCATAGGCTTGTGGATGGCCTCCACCGTCAAGGAGAAGGACATCACCTAACTTCGGGAGGCTGGATATTTGGCCACGGAGGTCGCCCATCGGCTTCCGACCGAGGGACAGATCGTCCCTACCTGGAGCCCCATGAGAGGGTAGTTTTCATCCCCCACTTTGTCCGCAGGCTAGGATTTCCACTCCAACCCTTTGTCCGCGGACTCATGTTCAACTATGGGCTAGATTTCCATGATCTGGTCCCAAATTCCTTCCTCACTATCTCGGCATTCATCGTCGTGTGTGAGGCCTTCCTCCGCATCCCCCCACTTTGGACTATGGCTGAAGACCTTCAGTGTGAAGCCTAAGGTGGTGGGCTGCGAACACGATGAGTGTGGAGGCGCCACGGTGACAAAAATGTCCAACGTCCCGTGGCCCAAAGGCACCTTCGTGGATACCGTCAAGGGGTGGCAGAAGTTGTGGTTCTATGTCACAGAGCCCCGCGACAATACATGGGCCGCGGCTCCCAAATTCAAATGCGGGGCCTCGATACGGCTTACCTCCTAGCAAGAGAAGGGCTTGGATTGGACTTCGTCGGACGAGTTAACTGCGCTCCAGATGTGCATAATGAGCATGATGGACAAGAACGTCAAGCTTGTTGATGTGATTGAGGTGATGCTAGTTCGCCGGATCCTTCCATGCCAGAGCCGGGCTTGCCACCAATGGGAGTTCGATCCGGCCGATCACAAGACCCTCCAACGGTTATTTGGAACTACACACGAAGATATCTGGAAGGTGCTCTTCAAGGCCAACAAGACATGGCCGAACACAACCGAGGACCGTGGGCACGACCTGGCCCATCCCGCCAGTTCGGTTAGTTTTCCATTGTTTCAAGGTGTATACCTTACTTGCTTATTCAAGGAGGGTGTCCGAACTTCCCCATTTGTTTTTTCAGGGTTAGACGAAGTAGGCGGAGCGGATTCAGTGTCCGGCTCCGCTGCCCGAGGATCTAGCCATCCCGCGTATGACGAAGATGCTGGTTCCGGTGCCCTACAAGGCGCCGGAGAAGAATGCCAAGAAGAAGGACGTAGGGTATTACCTCCATCAAGAGGGCCCGAACCTGGGTAAACATCGTGTCCCCTGCCTCCTGTTACCATCTGCCTTATAAGCACAGTTTGGGACCCCCTACCCGAGATCCACCGGTTTTGACACCGACATTGGTGCTTTCATTGAGAGTTCCACTGTGCCGTCACCGTAAGGCTTGATGGCTCCTTTGATCATCGGTAACGATGCGGTCCAGGGTGAGGTTTTCCTCCCCAGAAAGATCTTCATATTCGGTGGCTTCGCACTGCGGGCCAATTCGCTTGGCCATCTGGAGTAGATCGAGAGCTACGCCCCTGGCCATCAGGTCATGTTCGGAAACTTAAACTACACTGTCGACATCCACGGAGATTTGATCTTCGACGGATTCGAGCCCGTGTCAGGTGCGCCACACAGTCATGACGAGCACGACGTAACTCTGTCGTCAGAAAGTGTTCGGGAGATCACTTCTGCAACTACTCCGGCCTTCAATCCAGAGCAAATTGCGCCATCCAGGGATGGAGGGATAGACCCTGTGTCACAGCCCTAGCTTAGCCTTTGTTGCCCTTGCATGATCATCATGTCATCATGTCTAAATTTCTTTTAACTATGAAATGGGGATTGACTAAACCTTAGCATCAAAGGAATTCACTAGGTTCAACTAAAATATTTTCAGTGAATCCAAATGGCTTTCAAAATGTTCATCATTTCTGGAAAATGCTATAACCATAACCAAAGGTGTTGCACATTTTTCCATGACATATTTGGTCACTGAATTAAATCATATAGTATTTGCAATTGGGCATTTAAATGCTATATATTATTTTAAGTGCTCAATTAATTCTGAACTTAAGTGTGGGCTGCTAACAGAGCCCACAACTATTTTCAGGATTTTTGGAAACGTTTTATTTTTATTTTTTATAAAGGCACAAAGATTACAGAAAATAGAAAACAGAAAAATAAAAGAGAGAGAGAGAATTACCTGGCTAACTTACCTATTCGGCCCAGCTCTGCAGCTGGCTGGCCCAGCTGGCGGCCCAGCCCACCAACCCACCCCCCTCCCTGTCGTCTTCCTCCCTGCCAGGAGGACGGGCGCGTGCCCAACGCGCATGCGCCACCGTGCGGCCACCTCCACCCTGCTTGCCTGCGTCCTCGATGCTATGGACGTCTCCAACGACGCCACGCACCCCCTGGAATCCCCTCGCTCACTCTCTCGTCCCCATCCCCTCCTCTGGCTCCCTCTCTCTCCCACCGAGCGGATCTCGTCGCCACCGCTTGCTGCTGCCGCAGCCACCGCCTCCCCCTCGCTTCTCCGACGTGCCCAAAAGCTTCGCCTCGACCCCCTCTTCCTCCCCATCGAGCCGCGCCTTGCCGGAGACCCTGCATCGATGCCATCTTCATCACCTTCGTCGCCGACCGCCAGAGATTCCTCTCGCCGCCCTGCTCGCTCCGGTGCTTCCCCGGGCACGCCGAGGCCATCTCTGCACTTGTCGTGAGCTCCTGCCCCTTCTCCCCCTCTCTGTTCTCGCTCTCACACGCCGTAGCCATCGCCCCCTTGTTGATCGAAACCCGCCGCCGCCGCGCTCGTCGCCGGTGATGCTCTGGTGACCATTTGGTCCCGGGCATGCGCCCATCGTACTCACCGCACCCCGTAGACGCCATAGGTGCTAAACACACATCACCACGGCCACCGCAACCGCGTCCCCGCTCGTGTCCGAACTCCGGCGCTGCCCCGAGCTCGTTTCCGACGAGCTCTAGCCGCCCTAGCTGCTGCTGCTTGCAGCGATGGATGCGGGCGAGCTCCAGCTCCCCGTGGATGCTCTCCACTACTCGTATGGACGCTGGAGGAGCGAGCCCGAGACCCTCTGCCGCGTTTTGAGGTCGCCGCTGGCCAAACTCCGGTGAGCCGACGTGGCCGCGTGATTAACGGCTAAACCCCCACTAAACAACCCCCTGAGCCAATGACACATGGGCCCCGCGCCCTTAATTAATATTAGTTTAGTTCCTGTTTAGGTTTAACTAACCACAGTGGCCCCACGCGTCAGCTTTGACCGCGCTGACCTGGTTGTTGACTGGGCCACATGTCTAGTTGACTTGATGATGTGTCAGTTGACCCGGCCCCACCTGTCAGCGACACTGACCAGCACTTTGTCCCTGACCAGTGGACCCCACTGGTCAGGTTTGACCCGGGGCAGCTTAGTTGACCTGCTGACGTCACAGTGACGTAGTGCTGACGCCATAACTCATTTTCTGGACTAATTTTAATTTAGGAAATTCCAGAAATAGTTAAAACTTCTAAAAATCATAGAAATTCAACTGTAACTCCAAATGAAATAATTTATATATGAAAAATTATCAAAAAAATATAAGGAATCCATATGTACCATTTTCATGCATGTTAGAACAACTTAAGGCCACTGTTTAGGACAAATCAAATGTATGGTATTTAAATAACCACATGTGGAGTTTGAATTTGAACTTTGGGTTCAAACCAACTTCATTTAATTGTGTTGCTCGTTGCATTAGCTCAATCAACAACATATTGCCATGTCATTATCATGCATCATGTTGTGCATTGCATTGATTGTGCTCCTTCTCTGTTGCTGGTGGTTGTCCCCTCTCGATAGACGTTGTACCGACGATGTGATCGTTGACACTGATGAAGACCCAATGATATCTTCAGAAGTGCTAGGGAAGCAAAACCCCTTTGTTCATTCTGATGCAATCCCACTCTCTCGCTCCTGCTCTCTTTTACTGTATTAGGACAACAACGATTCAACTGTTACATGCTGCGGTAGTTGAACCCCTTTCCTTTGCATGACCTGTCATTGCCACGGTAAATAGATGAAACCCACTAGCATGAGTAGGAGTTGTTTGAGACCTAGTGTGCCTACTCATTCATGCTTGTTTTTCATGCCTGCTATTGCTTAGAGTTGAGTCAGGTCTGATTCATCGGGAATGAATTGTAATGGTGATGAACATGTCCTACTGTGTGTGAGCTAAGTGTGTGAACATGATTTGGTAAAGGTAGCGGTGAGAGGCCATGTAGGAGTACATGGTGGGTTGTCTCATTGCAGCCGTCCTCGGGAACTGAGTTCTGTGTTTGTGATCCATGAACAATTACTACCACACATTGGGCTCCGGGCGCTCCAAGCTCTCTCGACTTATTAATCAACCTGATCTCTGTCCAGGAGTTGCAACTAGTTTCTGGTGTTTGTAGGTAGTGTTAGTAGTCTACCAAGTGGCACTCGGTATAGGTGGGCTTGGGACAGACTAGTCACAGTGGCACGGTGTACCAAGTGGCACCCGGATGGTGGGCTTGGGAACCCTACTCACATCGTTTGGCGCCGTGAGTGACACCCCGCCCGGATCTCCTTGCGGATGGAACCCGAATAGGCGATAAACCTAGACTAGAGACTTGTTGGTTAGTCAGGTCGTGGCCGACTCCCTCACCAGGCTTCCGCTTGAAGGTTGTCGAGATACACGATGTGTACATGGTGGTAAGTGGCGAGAGCGTGTGTGAAGAAGTACACCCCTGCAGGGTTATCATTATCTATTCGAATAGCCGGATTCCTCGGATATGGAAACTTGGACCCCTTGCATAGTTCATAGACAAGTGAAAGTGGATACTCTAAAACTCGCAACATAAGCATGAGTGCTATGGATGGCGTTCTCGCAGGGAGGCGGGAATGGATCCATAGTGGTGTATTGGTATGGTGAATTTGTGGACTCGTGTGCGCCACCTCAAAAGAGTTACTTGCATTCGTATTTCAGGTTAGCCACTGAGTCAAAGCTGGCTTGCTGCAGTTAAACTCCACCACCCCCTTTGTTGATACCGATGCATATGTAGTTAGTTCTGATGTAAGTCTTGCTGGGTACATTTGTACTCACGTTTTCTTATTTTATGCTTTGCAGAGAGACTTCAGTCTCGCTAGTAGTTCCACGTGGACTTCAACGTTTAGCTTGTTACCTCAGCTACGATCTTGTGCCCTCGGCAGGATCTGGTAGATAGTCAGGCTTCTAAGCCTTTTTCATTTGTAGATGTCTGTGCTCAGACATGTTAAGCTTCTGCTTGTGCTTTGACTTGTATGCTCTGAATGTTGGGTCATGAGACCCATGTTTGTAATATCTCGCTCCTCGGATCCTAATGAATAAATACTTTGAGTCGTAGAGTCTTGTTGTGATGCCATGTTGTATTTGCACATATCGAGCATATTGTGTGTATGATTGAAATGCTTGGTATGTGTGGGATCCGACAATCTAGTTGTTTATCCTTGGTAGCCTCTCTTACGGGGAAATGTAGTCTAGTGCTTCTGTGAGCCATAGTACTCCACTACAGCCCGGTTCACCGGAGTCCTGCTAGCCCAGCACTACTGCTTAGGACGCTTGACTGGCCGGCATGTGTTTCACTTCGTTCCTATATCTATCCCTTTGGGCAAATGTCAGGCGGTGACTCCGGAGTCCTGCCTAGCCTGCTACAGCCCGGGTTCCCGGAGTCCTGTTAGCCCAGTGCTACAGCCCGGATTCACACGCTGCTAACCGACATGCTCGAGGTTGATTCATGTATGCCTGTCCCCATGGGTTAGTGCCGCTTTGGGTTCACGACTAGCCATGTCGGCCCGGGTTCTCTGTCATATGGATGCTAGCGACGCTATCATATACGTGAGCCAAAAGGCGCAAACGGTCCCGGGCCATGGTAAGGCGACACCCGTGGGAATACCGTGCGTGAGGCCGCAAAGTGATATGAGGTGTTACCGGCTAGATCGATGTGACTTGGAATCGGGGTCCTGACACCCTGCCATGGGGGCCGCATTCTCAGTGGTGATGGAGCCGGATACTGACTTCACCCCTTATGAGAGCCGTGTCGTCAAACCACTAGATTCGTCTCTGGCCATGGACTCCGAGCCGGCTGCATCTGTGCCTATCGAATCCGACTGGGCGCCGATCACGGAGTTCACCTCCGCGGATATCTTTCAGCACTCACCTTTCAGCGATGTGCTAAATTCATTAAGGTCTCTCTCCTTGTTAGGAGAACCTTGGCCGAACTATGTCTGGCTAGAATGGGATGCAGACGACGAAGAAATTCGCTGCCCACCCACCGCCCACTTAGTATCCATTGTCGATGACTTAACCGTCATGCTCAAATTCGACTCCGAAGACATCGACGACATGGACGAAGATGCAGGAGACAAACAGGAACTAGCGCCCACAGGGGGCCGGACAACCATTTCATCACATGACATATACATGGTGGATACACCCAAAGAAGGCATTGGCGAAGAGACAGCGGAGGATGGCCCCTCCAAGAAGCAACCAAAGCGCCGATGTCAGCGGCGCCGCTCTAAGTCCCGCCATAGTAAAAACAGCGATAACAGCGCAAGAGAAAACAACACTCCAGTCGACTCTAGAGGAAACGACGACCACATTGCCCCGGTGGCAGAGCACGATGAAGCTGCAAGCGGCGAACATAGTACGGATCCGACGTCCAAACACGGCGACGCCGAGGATAAACCTCATCAAACCCCCTCTCGGGAGGAAAACAGTCTGGACAAAGATGCACACATCATCTCGGAAATGCACTTGGCGCAAGAGGACCTCCGCAGAAGGCTTATTGCCACAACGAGGAGTCTGAAGAAGCAGAAGCAAAGGCTTCAGGCCGCACAAAATACGCTCAACAGGAGGTGGAACACAGTGCTCGACAATGAAGCAAAGTACGGTGGAAGTTACCACATAATGAGCTATCCAAAGTGCAAGCTATTACCTGAATTTGATGATGAGGCCTTAGAGCCCACACAGCCAAAAAATGAAACAGCCAACCGGCCGGATCCACCACCTTGTGACCGTGATAGAGCGGCTAACAAAGTCGCATATAAGTCAACACACGATCTATGTGAAGACTTGCGCCAAAAGTCCGGTACGACCAGATCCATCTATGGATCTAGGAAGCGCGCTCCGGCACAAAATCAAAACTGAATACTACAACCGTCCGAACGCCATGGCACATCCCAATACAGGGGTGCCGCACACCCCCTATGTTTCACCAATGAGGTGCTGGACCATGAATTCCCAGAAGGATTCAAACCAGTGAACATAGAGGCATACGACGGGACCGCAGACCCTGGGTTCTGGATTGAGAACTTTATCCTCCATATCCATATGGCTCGCGAAGGCGATCTCCATGCCATCAAATACTTGCCTCTCAAGCTTAAAGGACCAGCTCGACACTGGCTGAAAAGACTCCCCGAAAACTCAATTGGAAGTTGGGAGGAGCTCGAGGACGCTTTTCGAGCTAATTTTCAAGGGACCTATGTCCGACCTCCCGATGTAGACGATTTAAGCCATATAATTCAACAGCCCAAAGAGTCCGCCCAAAAGCTTTGGAACAGGTTACTCACTAAGAAGAACCAAATCATCGACTGTCCGGACGCCGAAGCATTAGCAGCTTTCAAACACAGCGTTTGAGATGAATGACTTGCCGCACACCTCGGCCAAGAAAAACCGAGAACAATGGCAGCCTTAACAAGCCTCATGACCCGCTTTTGCGCGGGCGAAGATAGCTGGTTAGCCCGTAGTAGCACCAGCGACCCAAGCACATCCGAAGTTAGTGATGGCAATGGAAAACCACGACGCAATAAAAACAAGCATCGAAATAAAGAAGATAGCCCAGATAATACGGCGGTCAACACCAGATTCAGGGGCTCTCGACCAGGTCAGCGAAAAAAGCCTTTCAAAGGCAGCAGAGACGGAACGTCTGGCCTAAACAAGATTATTGACAAACTATGTCAGATTCATGGTACCCCCGATAAACCTGCAAACTACACCCATAGAGAATGTTGGATCTTCAAGAAGGTCGGTAAGCTAAACGCCGAACACAAGGGGGGAGAGACTCCAAGCGAAGATGAGGACGAACCTCGCCAGCAAAGCACCGGAGCACAGAAAAAATTCCCACCAGAGGTCAAAACAGTAAACATGCTCCATCTGATGAAGTGGAGAAGCAAATATGCACTCCGAGACACACGCGCCATAGAGCCCGTCACCTCTAGGTTCAACCCCTGGTTGGCCTGCCCGATCACTTTTGATCGCGGGGATCAAGTGACAAGCATTCGGCATGAAGGGTTGGCCGCCTTCGTGTTACATCCAATAATAAACGGACACCATCTCACACGAGTCCTCATGGACGGTGGCAGTGCTCTAAATCTGATATATCAGGACAAAGTCCGCAAAATGGGGATAGACCCGACACAAATAAGACACAGTAATACTAACTTCAAGGGAGTAATACCAGGCCAAGAGGCCCGCTATACGGGCTCTCTATTGCTAGAGGTTGTATTCGGTTCTCCCAATAACTTCCGAAGCGAAAGGTTAACTTTCCACATCACGCCATTCCGAAGTGGCTATCAAGCACTACTCGGAAGAACGATTTTCGCTCGTTTTAAAGCAACACCGCATTACGCTTCTCTCAAGCTTAAGATGCCCGGTCCACGTGACACCATCACAGTTAGCGGAAATATTGAGCATTTTCTATGCGCGGAAGAGTGTGCGGCGGCTTTAACAGCCGAGCACTGGACGACCTCACCAACCAGAAAAAATGACAGGTCGTCAAGACCACGGGCACGGTTAGACGAGCCCGGTGCACCATTACATATACACGAGATTGGTTTGATGATCAAACCCCCCTAGACGGTACCAGGGGCTTCCCGCGTGTAATCAGGGCTAGTCCGGCTCAAATTGACTTATCTTGAATTTTAATAGCTCATTGATAATTACCAATTTTTTGGCATGGCAACTTTCACCTAAGTTCTTCTCTTTTACAGATGACAATCGTGCTACACCCGTCTAGGACACGGCACAATGGAGACACAGGCGCAGACGTGCACCAGGGACCCGCTCAAAGGTTTCTTTTCAGATTAAGACCCTGCGTAAACCTTTTTTACTGCCTCATGTTGTTCACATCCTCCGGATACTCAATACAACCGAGAAGGATGCTGACATTATTGCCATGTGGCCATGTCAGGATATTGCACGTACCTGGACACTCGGGGTTTATTATTAAGGACCTCGTTCAGCCCGGCATATGTTATAAAGACCGAATACCTTAGGGAGTGTTCGGCGTCGCGAGTTTGGCCTTATATGCATCAGCTCTGAATCATGTCTTTGGTCAAATGTTGGGTTTGCCCGGCTCCCACGTTTTGGCACCTTACGTTCCGCTATATCGTCTAAGGTAGCACTGGGAGAACTACTGCGAATGTGCCCTGGTTCATCCGGATGAGCACCTCAGTAGAGAAAGCCGAAAACTGTCTGTCATGATAAAGCGCGAGACTGGTCAGCCACTTGATGACTCAACGGAATCTTCAGGATTCCTCCGCATTAACGAAGGGTTGTTTCCTGGTCATGTACGTACACGCCCTGTATTCAGACAAGCGCAGAAGTACCAGGGGCTATATAGTAGCCCCACCGTGAAACTCCTATGGCTAAGTGAAAGTGTTAAAGCAATACAGTCCGATTGCCTCGTTCGCTGCGCTACCACCTCCTTAATGGACCAAGACGTTGGATCAAGTGTGAATACGCATTTTTTGCAAACACCCCCGCATTATATGCATGGGGCGAAAGCCGACGACTGCAAACTTTCAGATTATATACATATCTACATAAACGGCCGCACAGGAGGCATCATAATAATTTCAGGCAAAAGTATAAACATAGCCTTGATAACTCAATAAAGCATTGTTTTTACAATGGGAGTACATGTCACTAGAACATAATATTCTCTGAGCACTGAGCCTCTATCGAACGAGCGCCTTCAAGAACTTCTTCAAAGATAGTGCTCGGCAGCCACTCGGCCCATGGCCGAACCCTGTGTTGCAACAGTGGTAGCCTCCATCTCCGCCCAGTATGTCTTGACATGGGCAAAGGCCATCCGCGCACCCTCTATGCACGCCGACCTCTTCATAGCATCAATGTACGGCACAACACCAAGGAATTGTTGCACTAAACTAAAGTAACTATTCGGCCTTGGCCCTCCCGGCCACAGATGATCCACAACAGACCTCCTGGCAAGTCCGGACAACCTATGGAGCTCGGCCCACTCGGCCATTTGCTCATTCAACAGCCACGGACGCACTGGATCATGGAACTGTGACCAGAACAAGTTTTCCACTTCGCGATCTTTTTGATCCTTAAAGTACTCGGCCACATCAGCATCCCTTGCCACCAAATCCACGTAGGTGTCCACAGAACTACATTGTTGATCAAGAGGTGCATACTTCGGATCTCCAAACTTAGTTCGCGACAAAAAGGGCTTCCCAGCTGCAATATCTCCAGCCTGATGCCGCTCCTCCTTCATCGCTCGTATTTTGGAGCGGGGTTCCTTGGC
Source organism: Triticum aestivum (assembly GCF_018294505.1). Classification (NCBI taxonomy): domain Eukaryota; kingdom Viridiplantae; phylum Streptophyta; class Magnoliopsida; order Poales; family Poaceae; genus Triticum; species Triticum aestivum. Next base: position 191,228,624 of record NC_057794.1, read on the forward strand.
TGCTACCATGGCCTTCTCCAAGTCCGTCGCCTTCGCACGGTTTTCTTCTTCAAGAAGCCGGTAACGGTCGGCGGCATCTTTCAACTCAATGGCCATCTTGGCCATTCTTTCCTTGCTCTGGCAGTGTGCAGCCTATTTGTCCCTCAGCTCTTCGACCGCCTTTAGAGCGGCCACATCGCCATTTCTGGCTTGCTCCTTGGCTCAGGCAAGTTCCACCCGAAGGGTCTCCACGGTGGCAGCTCCATCTGCAGTCACAACATATTAAAGATACTGGCATCATGCTCCTCTTACTATGTGTTGATCACCGGAGAAATCACTTACCTTGTGCCTCGTCAAGCCACTTGTTGACAAGCACGATGTCGGCATCTGCCGCATCAAGTTGCCGCTTTAGCTCGTCAAACCCATCAGCCCGGCTAGCCACCGGAGCTTCAGCCACCTGCACATAAAGGTGGTCTGGTTATTACCTGGGACTATGATCCTCTATTTGCCGCCGTTTTTGACGACAACCAGAGTCTCAGAGGCTACTATCTGCATAGGGCACACCTAACGTGTGCGGTACTGTCAAAAACATACACTATTTCACGTACCTCAAAGCCTTTCAGCAGACTCATAAAAGCTTCATGCAATCTGCTTTTAGCGGATGAAATCCTTTCAATTACCATACCCATTAGCATACGATGCGCTTCTGAGATGGCCGCTTGCTCCAGAAGATCCTTCAGTGCGTCCGACCACACACTGTACGGTTCCGAACTCTTTCTATTGCTCTCTTTAGGAGCCGAATACTAAGGACTCCAGGTAGCCAAAGGATTACCCTCTGGCCTTGGAGGATCAGGAGAGACCCTCCGCGACGACACTTCAAGGTCACCCGCCTCATGAGGCGGGGTGGTAGGGGGAGGTGTTTCGCTCTCCATCATCTCCGGAAGAAGATCCCCCAAAGATGAACTCTGTTGAGAAGGCCTATGATATGAACTATAAGATTTAAGCCTCGGTTATTGTCCTCAGAAGTCAGGTAGGATATTTTCACTATTAAGTACTTTTTGATTACTTACAGCTCGGTAGAGGGCTGATCCCCGTGCGGACATGGTGCGGCAAGAATACCCTCCGAAGCAGGACCCTTTGGCGAGGATTTCTTCCCCCATTTGGAAGCCTTTGTTTCCAGATCTTCAGAGGTGGTCCTCTTCTTTCCTCTGGGAGAGGGAATGTCAGATTCTTCTCCCTAGTTATCCTCCTTCTTGGAGGTGCTAATTCCCCCGCTTGCGGCCTATGTATTCCCCCTTTGTCTTCCTTTGAGGGCACCTGATAAGGCACCAGCTCGAGCATTCTGTCCAGTACTGGATTGGCCATGCCATCGGGAAGGGGGGCCGAACACCTGATCATCTTTGCCTTTGTTATCCAGTCCTGGTCAAAGAGCGACTTTTCAGAATGATGTCATGATAAAAAAGGGGATAGCGTGTTCGGCCATGGGATTACTTACTTGGGTAGCAGGGTGGTTGCAGCTCAGACCCGCATCCTCGGTGGTATCCGGACACTCTATTTGGGGTCCGAAGAACAATTTGTACATCTCCTCGAGCGTCATGCCGAGGAAGTGCTGGATGGTTCGCGGTCCTTCTGGATTGAATTCCCACATACGGAGGGGTCGACGTTTGCAAGGCTGGACTCGACGAACTAGCATAACTTGCATTACCATAACCAGGCTGAAATCTCTCTCAAAGAGATCTCGGATACGGTTCTGCAATATCGGCACATCCTTTGCTGGACCCCAGCTTAGCCCCCTGCTAATCCATGACGTCAGTTGTGGAGGGGGGCCCGAGCGAAAGGCAGGGGCGGCTACCCACTTGGCACTTCGGGGAGCTGTGATATAAAACCACTCCCACTGCCACAAACTGGACACCTCTGGGAAGGAACCCTCTGGCCATGGAGCATCAGTGCTTTTGCTTATTACGGCACCTCCGCACTCTGCGTGTCGCCCCTCGATCATCTTAGGCTTCATATTGAAGGTCTTGAACCAGAGGCCGAAACGAGGGGTAATGCGGAGGAAGGCCTCACATACGATGATGAACGATGAGATGTGAAGGAGGGAATCCGGGGCCAGATCATGGAAATCCAGCCCATAATAGAACATGAGCCCCCTAACAAAGGGATCCAGAGCAAGGCCTAGTCCTCAGAGGAAGTGAGAGATGAGCACAACACTCTCGTTGGGTTCGGGAGTGGGGATGACCTGCCCTCGGGCGGGCAACCTGTGCAAAATTTCGGTGGTCAGATATCTGGCCTCTCTCAGCTTCTTGATGTCCTCCTCCGTGATAGAGGAAGGCATCCACCGACCTTGGAGGTTGGATCCGGACATGGTTGAAGGTCCGAAGCGCCTGACCTGAGCCTGGGGTGTTGGAACTTGAGGCGGGGGAAGGATTCGATTGAGCGTGAGAGGAAAAAAGGACAGGTCTTGGCCTCTTTATAAAGAGGGTGAATGTCAAGCGTCCTCCTCGCGGCCATTTTGGACTCGCCTAAAATCAAGGAGTCATACCAATAGGCGCGAGTGGCTTACCCACGTCCATATTGATGAGAATCCCGTAATAAGGGGGACACGATCTCTACTTCGACAATACGTGTCAAGAAAGCCGCCTCACAATATGTGCAGGGCTGGCGGGGAAAAACGGTTCGAATAATGACCGGGCCATGACATGATGTCATGCTGTCAAAATGTGTCAGCAGATTAGATTTATGGAAATATTATTCTCTCTACGGTGGTATGTGGAACTTGTTTTGCAGAGCCGGACACTATCCTTGTGTTCAAAATCTTCCATGGAGTATTCGAAGGAGGAAACCACCTTGCAATGCCGAGACAAAACTGCGCGCTGGACTCATCGTCATTGAAGCCTGGTTCAGGGCCTACTGAGGGAGTCCTGGATTAGGGGGGTCTTCGGACAGCCGGACTATATCCTTTGGCCGGACTGTTGGACTATGAAGATACAAGATTGAATACTTCGTCTCGTGTCCAGATGGGACTCTCCTTGGCATGGAAGGCAAGCTAGGCAATACGGATATATAGATCTCCTTCCTTGTAACCGACTTTGTGTAACCCTAGCCCCCTCCGATGTCTATATAAACCGAAGGGTTTAGTCCATAGGACAACATACAATCATACCATAGGCTAGCTTCTAGGGTTTAGCCTCTATGATCTTGTGGTAGATCAACTCTTGTAATACTCATATCATCAAGAACAATCAAGCAGGACGTAGGGTATTACCTCCATCAAGAGGGCCAGAACCTGGGTAAACATCATGTCCCCTGCCTCCTGTTACCATCCGCCTTAGACGCACAGTTTGGGACCCCCTACCCGAGATCCGCCGGTTTTGACACCGACAGGCGGCTTCGACCTGACCAGGGTCGCCTTCCCGGCAAGGGAGGCTTTCCCAAAGTGATACCTTCTTCCTGTGGCATGTCTTGGTCTTCTTCATCCGTCCTTTGATCTCTCAAAGAGCTGCTTCTCTGGCTTGGTCTTGCTTTGGGTGCTTGGGCTGCCGGGACAGAGGTCCATTGTCCTTGCACAAGTCAGGGGAAATATACACCCATGTTTGTGTACCCCGACTACACGATACATATGCGAGTTTGAGCCATAGCTGAGAAGAAATTCTTCACGTGCCTCTGGTGCAAACTTGGAAGAATGATTCATATCAAGAATGTAACAAGATGCACCAAAAACACATAGATAAGAAACATTCAGTTTCTTGCCAGTGATAAGCTCATCTGATGTTTTCTTAAGGTACTTGTGAAGGTAAACACGAGATAACATGACAAGCAATGTTAATAGCATCAGCCCAGAAGCAAATAGGAGTTTTGTACTCACTGAGAAATGTTCTTGCCACTTCAATAAGAGTTATGTTCTTTCGTTCAATAACTCCATTCTGTTGGGGAGTATATGCAGCAGAGAACTCATGACTAATACGATGATCATCGAGGAACTCGGCAATATGAGTATTTTTTAACTTGGTTCCATTATCACTTTTGGCATGCTTAATTAGCACATCACATTCATTCTAGGCCTTCTTAGTGAAGCTTTTGAAGATTTCTTGGGTGCAGGTCTTGTCTTCGAGGAAGAATACCCGAGCGTAATGAGAGAAATCATCAATAATAACCAGGCCATAATGACTGCCACGGAAGCTTGCATAATTTTGAGGATCGAATAAATCCATATGAAGAATTTCCAAAGGCCTTGTTGTGGTCATAAATGTCTTGGATGAATGATGCTTAGCCAATTTACTAGCCTCACAAGCATCATAGAGGCAGTTCTTACCGTATTTCACATCAGGAATGCCACAGAGATGCTTTTTCTTCACAGGGGTCTGCAAATTTCTCATACCTGCATGACCAAGTCTACGGTGCCACAGCCATCCCTCGGTTGCTTTTGCAAGCAAACAAGTTTGGACTGAAGAACCCTTAGAGAAATCCACAATATAAACATCACCCTTTCTAGTTCCCTAAAAGGCGAAGGAGTTGTCATAGGCCATGAAGACAATGCATTTGGATATAGAGAATAAGACTAGCATGCCAAAATCGCATAGCTTGCCAACTGATATAAGATTGAATCCAAGGGATTGGGCAAGTAACACATCATCAATAGATTTGTCCTTGGATATAATAGTTTTACCTAGCCCAATTACCTTCCCCTTGTTGTTGTCGCCAAAAGTGATATACTTTAGAGGAGAAGGAGTTAAGTTGGGCTCGGTGAACAATGACTTGTCTCCATTCATATGACTACTGCATCCACTATCCATAATCCATCCAGTGCACCCAGAGGCATAGTCTTGCAGAATAATTAGGCTTTCTTAACCACCCACATCATTGCAAGTGGCTTTGAAACAAATGAATGAGCAGGATGCACTGGTACAACGACATGCTATACAAACGGTTTTTAACCCCTTGCCGCAACGGCATTTGGAACCGTCGCCAAGTGAGTGTGGGTGATCTTGTTCATTGTGCAAACAAAGATCTTGTTGTTATTCGTCGCATGTTTCTTCATCCTAACAATGTTTTTGAGTTTCTTGACTTGGTTGATATTCATGGACATCTCATTTCCCCATATGCAAAATGGGTCGAACAATGGGTCTAAGCCTCTGACAGTAGGACCTACATGTGCAAGAGACAAAATTGTAATAAACCTAAATATTAGAATGATTCCTGCAACTGCACAATAATGTGCTATTAGCCAAAGGACCCTGCTTGAACAAACATCGATGGTAAACCGTAGTGTCTCCCATTGTTTCCCCGCAACACATATAAGGATGATCTTTATCAGGTTAACTGAGAGTTGCCATACTATCAGTAGAATATGTATTGAGTATAGCCAAATTCGATTGGTGTCACATGCATAACAATACAAAATTGTACCCACAACAAATGAAAATCAAATTATAGAACTAAACCAAACAGTTAAATGGACAGCAGACCAAAAACCAAAATAGTTAACTGAGCACGACATTGCATAATAGAAACATGTACTAGAAGATAAGACAGTTAAGAAAACAAATAATGCTTGAGAACAGTACTACGAAAAGTAGCAATTGTTGGACCAAAGTGTTGACTGAACATTACATTTCAGAGGACCAAACTGCTAAATGACCATCATGTTGCATATTAACATTATAGAGGACAAATCACTAGAAGGCACTGGCGATGGCCTCGAGAAAACAACACGAACTATATTTTAAAGTAGACAACCGCATGGCGGTGTCGACGGTGGCCTCAAAGACGAGGTGCTCCTCCAAGATCTGGGGGTCAACACGCATGGCAGCCATAGCGACCTCGTGCGCGTGTGGGGCCACATGAAATCAAGCTCCATGTTATACTGTGTGCAAAATGGTTGTGGGCAGCTCTTAATTGGAGGAGGGGGCAGTGATTTCGGTAGAAGGTGTCGCACCGTCGATCGGGGCATGTGGGACGGGAAAGGAGGAGCATGGTGTGGGTCGGGTGTGGATTACCTGTTCATATCAGTGAGATCGCGTAGCAAGAAGAAGGGTCAGCGGCGAGGAGGCCGCACAACAAGAACAAGGGTCGCCGACGCGGAGGCGGTGCTGCAAGAAGAAGGGTCGCCGGCGATAAGGTGACACTGTAAGAAGAAGGGTAGCTGGTGAGGAGGCAACACATCAAGAAGAAGGTGTTGGTGTCCTGGGAATGGGGGTACCCAGACTTGCCTACCTGCGGCCCAGGGTGTGGCTCATCCAGCGGCCTGGTACGGCCCATCTTCACCAACAACCACTTGAGACCCTCGCGAGGGGCCAAGCCTCGCGAGGCGGACGACACCAAGGCCTCCTCCGGGGAGGCCTCCCTAGGCTGGCTCCCAACGAGCGGAGATATCTATGCAAGGGGCACCTCACGAGGTTCATGTGACGTGATCCATGATGACCCAGGCCAGGCAGGCGCCAGCGGACGTAGGGTGCCAATTTCCACTTTGGTGCTAAAGAGGCTAGCGCAGGCGAGGAGTTCCGAGGCACCAGGCAAAGGTTTCCATATCGGTGCAACAAGAACAAGACCAGTAGGACAGCAGGACGGAGGTCATCGCAGAGCCCACGGCAGTGTCACCATCAGAGACTTTGGCAGGCGAAGACCACCTTTTGTCAGGATAACTTGTACTAGTTGTCTCCCTTCAAAATTGGCCGTTGTGGGATCCCATCCTGCCTAAACATTTGGGAAGAGGACCAGGGCCTCTATAAATAGGGCTAGCCACCACCTTAGCAAGGGGAGAGGATCATCGAGACCATCCTTACACACACAAGCTCACTAAGCTCAAGAACACCTCTCCTTAGGAGGCTTTTCATCCTTTGTACTAGTTTATCCTCAGCCCATGAGGAAATCCACCACACCACACTAGAGTAGGGTATTACACCGCAACAGTGTCCCGAACCAGTATAAACTCTCGTGTCTCTTGTTCCTTGGGTTCGGCGAGCTAGGCCTAGAGATCGTTGCGTGAGAGAGAGAGAGAGAGGAGAGAGAGAGATTTTCGTGCGCACCCCGGTGTTCGAACCTCAAGGGTTTGCCGGAACCCACGATACGACATTTGGTGCGCTAGGTAAGGGTGCACCGAAGCTTCGCCTCTCCGCTTGCTTCATCCAGCTCCATGGCCGACACCATGCCCCCAATTAGGCCGGCGGGCGCCTGCGGATGCGCCACGGGTGTCCGGTCCTTCACCCACGCTTTGTGGCTGGTGTGGTGGCCGTGCAAATTCAAGCCGGAGATTGCCGCCCCGCTACGACGGCGCGGAGGATCTGTCAGCTTTCCTGGAGGCGTATGAGAAGGCCGTCTTCGAAGCCGGAGGCGACGACCAGGTCATGGACAACTGGTTCCCCCTAGCCCTGGCCGCCGTGCCACGCGCCTGCCTGCTCAGCCTACCATCATCTTCGGTGGCCTCCTGGGAGGAGCTGCGCCGCCTCTTCGTCACGTGCTTCGCGGCACAGGCGCCTCTCGCCGTTGCAGCCCTCCTTGGTGGTTCGCGGTCCCCACCCACGGTTCGTCACGTCAAGAAGTTCTTCCACCGGGTGAGCACTACACATGTGCTGCCGGGGGGCTCCCCCGGGATGGGCGGCGCCCCAGGCCGACCTCACCATCAGCTCGGAGGACCACCCAGCTGTCACTGTGGGCTCAGGCGCTCTCCCGATGTTGTGCACACCCACCATCTGCAACGTGGCGGGGACCAAGACCCTCATCGACGGTGGATCCGGCCCTAACGTGCTCTCTGTGGAGGCCTTCGGCTTGCTTCATGTACCATACAGCAGGCTCCGCCCCACCAAGCCTTTCTCTATGGTCGGCATCGGCTCCACCAACCCCTTGGGTCAAATACGCCTCTCGGTAACCTTTGGTACCCGCGAGAACTACCGCACCCAACTGATCGACTTCGACATCTCCCACATCGGCCTCCCGTACAATGCCATCCTTGGGTACCCTGCTATGGCTCAGTTCATGGCAGCAACCCATCCAGCCTACAACCTCATGAAGATGCCGGGGAGCAGCGGCGTTCTCACCGTGGCAGGGGACACCAAGGAAGCCCTAATGGCTCTCAGGCGCGCCTTCAGAGCCGCCGCGGTGATACGTCCAGCCGACGAGGCCACCCTTGGGGCTAAGGCGGCCGCGCTAGCAAAAAAGAAGCAGATGTTCACCCAAGATCGGTATGAAACCAAGCAAGTGCTGGTTGAGGAAGACGGGGCCTCGGGTGCCACTTTCACCATAGGCGCCAACCTTGACCCCGACCAAGAAGAAGCGCTGGTGATGTTCTTGTGTGCGAACAAGGAGGTATTCGCCTGGGAGCTCAAGCAACTAGTGGGAGTCCCAAGGGGAGTAATCAAGCATCACTTAAGGGTGTGCCCCAATGTGCGCCCTATGAAGCAGAACGCGTGACGGCAGTCCACAGAGAAGTAGTCTTTCATCGTCCAGGAAACCCGCAAGCTACAAGCTGCGGGCGTCATCCGTGAGGTCCGGTATCCAGAATGGCTAGCGAATCCCGTTGTTGTGCCCAAGAAAGGTGGGAAGGAACGTATGTGCATCGACTTCACCAACCTCAACAAAGCCTGCCCTCAAGACCCGTTCCCACTTCCACGCATCGACCAGATCGTTGACTCCACCGCCGAATGTGACCTGATGTGTTTTCTAGATGCCTTCTCCGGTTATGACCACATCAAGATGGCGGTGGAGGACATGGAGAAGACGTCCTTCTTGACTTCATGCAGGGTATACTTTTACAACTGCATGCCATTCGGACTGCGCAACACTGGGGCAACCTTCTAGCGGCTGAAGACATCGCCCTGGGACAGCAGCTTGGGAGGAACGCTAAGGCTTACATCGACGACATCATGGTAAAATCTTGGGAGGTGAGAACACTCATACAAGACCTGGAGGAAACTTTCGCCAGCCTGCGACAGGTGGACCTACAGCTCAATCCAGAGAAGCGCGTGTTCGGCGTCCCGTCGAGCAAGTTGCTAGGTTTGCTTGTATCGCACAGGGGGATCGACGCAAACCCAGAGAAGGTCAAGGTGATAGAAGACATGAGCCCGCCCCAAACTCTCAAGGAAATGCAGAAGCTCGCATGTTGTGTGACGTCGTTGGGGCGCTTCATCTCCAAACTGGGAGAACACGCTCTGCCATTCTTCAAACTAATAAAGAAGAAGGGCCCATTCAAGTGGACCACAGAGGCCGACCTGGCGTTTCAAGACCTCAAGAGATACTTGAACAGCCCTCAGGTGATGGTCGCACCTCGACCCCTTGAGCCCCTGGTGCACTACCTGGCCGCCATGCCCCATTTAGCCAGCGAGGCGTTGGTGGCTGTCCGGCAGGAGCACCGGGCCAAGGAAATGCCATGTAACAATGAACCTCCAGCCAGGACGGAGCGGCATCAGGATGGAACTGCTAAGGTCACGACGACGCCCTCGGATGATCAGACCCCGCAAGATGGCGTATTTGGGCCTGCGGAGGCCGTGGTGGGCAACCAAGCTCCTGAGGGCCCCGTACCTCGGGAGGCGCCACAACCTTCGGAGGCCGCAGGCTCCACCGACGCTCCCGCCCTCGTCGAGCACCCAGTCTACTTCATCAACACGATGCTACGGGACGCAAGGTCATGATACCCCATGCCGTAGAAGCTCCTGCTCGCGCTCCTGGTGGCCTCACGCAAGCTGTGTCACTATTTCCAAGGCCACCCAATTAAGGTCATCTCAGCCTACCCACTGGAGAGGGTGCTCCGGAGCCCCAACGCAGCCGAAAGAGTCGCCGAGTGGAACATCGAGCTGTAGGAGTTCCAGCTAGAGTTTAGCACAACCAGGGTCATCAAGGGAGCGACCCTCACCGACTTTGTGGCAGAATGGAACGATGCTCTGGAACTCGAAGCGGGCGAGAACCGATCACTTTCGCCAGGAAGTGAAGCGCCAGACGGCTGGGTCATGTACTTCGATGGCGCTTTTGCATGCCAGGGCGCGGGGGCTGGAGCCGTGCTCATCTCGCCCACTCAAGACAAGCTCTACTACACAGTACAACTCTGCTTCCAGTGGGCGAGAAGGTCTCCAACAACATCGCGGAGTCTGAAGGTTTGATCGCTGGCCTCAAGGCTGCGGCAGCCTTGGGGGTGAAGCGCATCACCATCAAGGGAGACTCTCAGCTCCTCATCAATTTCTCCAACAAGGTATATGAGCCAAAGGACCAGCACATGGAGGCATACCTCGCGGAGGTACGCAAAATGGAGAAGCAATTCCTGAGCCTAGAACTGCAGCATGTGCCTCGTGGAACAAACAAGGAAGCAGAAGATATCGCCAAGTGGGCATCAATGCGATAGCCCCAAGAGCCTGGCGTCTTCGAGGAGTGGCTCTTTAAGCCTTCAGCAGCCCCTACGGCTGTGGATCCTACATCGTCTTGAGAGGAGCTCCCACCACCACCAACCTCGGGAGCTCCCGCCTGTGGTGCGACCTCAGAAGCACGTCTGCTCCTTGCGCTTGAAACTCAGGAGGGGTGCTGGACTGAAGAATTCAACGCATACCTACCGCGGGGGACACTGCCGGAGAAAGGCGAGGATGTGGAGCGCGTGCCCAGCAAGCTACGGGGTAATGCATCCAGGATGGTGAGTTGTACAGGAAAAATCAAATGAAGTTTCTTTGCGATGCATCTCCAGGAAGCAGGGGGACGAGCTGCTAGCTGACATACACGGCGGGGACTGCGGGCATCACTCGTCTTCGCGCACCCTGGTTGGCAAGGCGTTCCACAGCGGATTCTAGTGGCCCACGGCACTCAGCGATGCAACCGAGCTGGTGAAATCCTGCGAGGCTTTCCAGTTCCATGCCAAGCAAATCCACCAGCCTGCTCAGGGCCTCTAGACCATCCCACTCTCGTGGTCCTTTGTGGTCTGGGGGCTGGATATCGTGGGTCCATTCCCTCGAGCACCAGGGGCTACCGCTACCTCTACGTCCCCATCGACAAGTTCACCACATGGGCGGAGGTGGAAGCCGTCCGCACCATCCCAACTGGGTTGGTAGTTATGTTTGTCAAAGGCCTAGTGAGCCGGTTTGGGGTTCCTAACCGCATCTTCACCGATAACGGCTCACATTTCACTAGCAATCTCTTCAAGACATATTGTGCTAACCTTGGAACGCAGATCTGCTATGCTTCAATAGCACACCCTAGGAGCAACGGCCAAGACGAGCGCACCAACACGGAGGTCTTGAGAGGCCTAAAGACCAGGACCTTCAAGAAGAAGCTCGAGGGCTGCGTTAGGGGCTGGCACAACGAGCTCCGGTCTGTGTTGTGGTCAATCCGCACCACCACCACCAAACCAACAGGCGAGACACCATTCTTCCTCGTCTACGGAGTGGAAGCGGTTCTCCCACACGAGGTCACACATCATTGCACGCGAGTCCTGGCGTTTGATGAGGTGCAGCAGGACGCCATGCGGGGGATGGACCTTGTGCTGGGGGAGGAGCACCGCCGTGAAGCCTCGCTCCGGGCGGCAAGGTACCAGTAGGCGCTGCGACGGTACCACTGTCGCAGCGTCCGCTCCAGGACGCTCGAGGTGGGCGATCTCGTCCTGAGGTGGGTGCTCTGTAGGGAAGGGCTGCACAAGCTCTCAACCATGTGGGGGGGGGCGTTTAAGACTGCCTGTGTCTCCAGGTCTGGCACCGCGCTCTTGGAGACATAGGACGGGATCCCCATCCAGAATGCCTGGAACATCCAGCACCTCCGGAAGTTCTACCCATTAAGCAAGGCCCAATGCTTGTGAAGATCTCCGCTCGTGACACTCTCACGTAATAATGAGTGGGGTTGTACACGCCCCGGAGACTCCGGAGTGCCGCCCTCGGGCCTCGGGGGCTCCCTCCCACGTCATACCGGCAGCACTTAACTCCGCGCTGGTGAGAAGACTAGATTAGGTGCCAGATGCGGCTGTTCATTTGCTTTCTGTAGTTGGTTTGCCCTTTTTTATGGAATTTGGAGTTCTAGCATTTCTCGATTGCTCGGTTGAACCCTTTCTTTGCCCTACTTCCTCGATTGGTTCTTTGTTTTGTGCTAGTGAGGGCGGCAGTTGCGCGACGCTCCCCCTCTCGTGCCCCAAGCGGGGGCTGGGCAGGTGTGTGCGCTCGCCAGGACATGAACACGCCTCGCCAAAACCACGTCGCTCCAGAGTTCTGGCTCCCCTGACCTTCGCGAGGCACTCTCGATTGAGCTCGCGGTTGGCGCACCCTCCCTTATGTTCGTGCCCCACAGGTACCGCGACATGGTGCGCTGGGCCACGGTCATGAGGCCTCGTGCAAGGAAGGGCAAGGCACCTGACGGACGTCTTAGTGATTTTTGCAGCTCTGTGACATCTCCCGGGGACAATGACCCCCGAGCGAGCAACAAGGAGGGCTCACCAGGTGCTAGAAGGCGTACCCTCACGAGACAGGAGACTACCCTGGGCGCATCCAGCTAAGTTACCCTTTTAACTCTACACTGAGCACGAACGTCATAACACAACACAAGAGCGATAAACATGGCACCAAGCAGCATAAGCACTGCAGATCATTACACGCCCCCGCGGGGCCCCATACTTGTTCTTGCAATAAAGGAGGAGAGGAAAAGACGGGCAAAAGCGGCTCCTACAGCGTGGATGCTCGCAAGGATCGGCCAACCAAACTCAGCAGAAGCCCTCCTCATGCTTCACAGGGGCGCAGCGAAGGGACGACTCGCCACCATCCTCGAAGCGAGCCTGACGACAGGCGGTTGGTCATAGCTGACACTACTGGAGCTCTCATCGGAGGAGGAGCTGCCGTCGGCGAATGAGCCGCGACCGTCGCTGGGGGCAAGGCCGCCCTCATCCTCGTCGCGGCCGTCACCAAGGCCCAGTACTTCGTCGCCCTCGCTGTCTTCATGGCAGCACATGGCGCGGCGACCATCTTCCCCGAACACCCTCGAGAAGAGGGTCGCGGACATGTCGTATTTGAAGTGGAGGGTGCACCGCCTGCCTAAGCTGCACGCACGGCCAAACGTCTGCCAGTCGCGGGCCAGGGCTACATTGCTCGCGGCGAAGACCTCCACCGCGACCCACAAAACCTTGCTACAGCAGCCGTCGGCCTGCACCCAGAGGCCGCCGGGACCCAAGGCTGGCAGCTCAACGGCGAAGGAGTGCAGAAGCTAAAGCCATGTGCCGCCCGGGTTCTCCGACCACATGAGGAACTCCGGCAGCACCTGGGCCAAGTGGAAGCATGGCCAGGGAGGTCGGGCGACCATGGCATGCCTCCCTTCATGGACAGGACTACCGCATCTTAGGCGGCTCCCGCCGCATGAGGAGATGCCACCGCGGCCGCCACCAACGGCGCCAGACCCTGAGGAAGTCCGCCCGTGCCCCCGAGCGGTCACGACAGGAGTCGCAGCGTGCTTGCGGTTTGAGGCGGAGAGTCGGGCCCCTCTTGACGTGCCTTCTCCTCCGCCGCCACGAATCTCTTCATCGGCACCATGGGTGTCGTAGCAAGGAGGAGGAGGAAGAAGAAGCAGTTGGAATGGAGGAAGAGATGAGCAATGGGGGCTTTGCCCCCCCCCCCTTATTTATCGCCAGAGGGAGGCCAACCACCGGCCTCCATGATCTAAGGTAATGATGATTTTCTCCTTCATGCAGCAGGGTCTCGTCAAGTCGGGCATTTTCTGAGGCAGCATGGGGAAGCAGAGACGCCCATGACCTATCAATCGCCACGTGTCAATCGAGGTTGCAGGCTATTGGGGCCCGCGGTGCTTCGCACTTGCCCTTCGGCTTCGCCTTAAAGCCAAGTCCAAGCGCGCCTCGGGCACGGGGGCTACTGTGGGCGTCCTGGGAACGGGGGTACCCAGACTTGCCTGTATGCGGCCCAGGGCGTGGCTCATCCAGCGGCCTTGTACGGCCCATCTTGACCAGCAACCACTCGATACCCTCACGAGGGGCCAAGCCTAGCGAGGCGGGCGACACCAAGACCTCCTCCGGGGCGGCCTCCCTAGGCTGGCTCCCGAGGAGTGGAGATATCTTTGCAAGGGGCACCTCACGAGGTTCACGTGATGTGAGCCATGACGACCAAGGCCAGGCGGGTGCCAGCGGGCGCAGGGTGCCAGTTTCCTCTTTGTTGCTAAAGAGGCAAGCACAGACGAGGAGTTCCGAGGCATCGGGCAAAGGTTTCCATATCGGTGCAACAAGGCCAAGACCAGCAGGACGGCAGGTCGGAGGTCACCGCGAAGCCCACGGCAACATCACTACCAGAGCCTTTGGCAAGCGAAGACCACCTTTTGTCAGGATAACTTGTACTAGTTATCTCCCTTCGAAATTGGCCGTCGTGGGATCCCGTCCCGCCTAAACATTTAGGAAGTTGACCAGGGACTCTATAAATAGGGCTAGCCACCACCTCGGCAGGGGGAGAGGATCATCGAGACCATCTTTACACAGACAAGCTCACCGAGCTCAAGAACACCTCTCCTCAAGAGGTTGTTCATCCTTTGTACTAGTTCATCCTCAGCCAACGAGGCAATCCACCACACCACACTGGAGTAGGGTATTACACCGCAACTGTGGCCCGGAACAAGAGAGCACCCCAGTGTCTCTTGTTCCTCTCGTGTCTCTTGTTTCTTGGGTTCGGCTAGCAAGGCCTAGAGATTGTTGCGATAGTGAGCGAGAGAGAGAGAGAGAGAGAGAGAGAGAGAGAGAGATCTTCGTGCGCACCCCAGTGTTCGAACCTCAAGGGTTTGCCGGAACCCATGATCCGACAAAAGGGTCACCAGCGAGGAGGCTCACCTGCCAGTAAGCAGCAGTGAAAGTTTGAACTTGGAAACCAAGGATAAAAAGTGGAAATGTGGCTTTTGGTGGGAGGAAGGGGGCGAGGAGATAGATATTTCGGTGGTGGCAAAACAATTTTGCTCGGTGCCGCAAGAAACTGGCGTGCAAGTGTGCTTCAAGCGGGGGCGGTGGACTGTAGACGACGAAGCTTCCTGCGTAAGCCACACAAGACGATGCGCCAAGATATTTTATATCGCATCCCACACGATTCTTTCTAGTAAACTATTTGTGGTATGCCTGATTTTTTCATAATGTTTTGAAATACAAAATGGTGTTACAGAGGGAAAGGATAATGTTTGAATTGCTAGAACATTTATGTACAGTGAATATGCAACTAGTACATGAGTGTCATATTCAAATTTGGAATTATCCCGGGTTCATTTGGCATTTTTCTGCATTAATTGAGTTTCTGGGCATTTAATGTGCATAATTCAAATTTGAACTACAAGCACATGCTCCACTGCAACAAAGTTTGTTGAATCTTTGGGTGAATTTATAGTTCTCATGCAACAAATGCGAATGAAATTCAAACATGTGGGCGTCGTGGCTCGGTCGGAAAGATTGAGAAACTTTGTTTTTCAATTCCTATAAATCCAAAACACGCCTAAAAATCATGAAACTTGGCATGGTGTCATGACATGGCACCAACATGTTGCGGTAATTTTTTGGCCAAATTGGGACAAGCTTTGGTGTAAGTTTCTTGCAAACCAGAGCTTCCCTCAAAAAGGCTCGTGGTTCAGAAGGAACGTGTCACCTCCGTGTGCGAAATGACATACGTACACTGTCTTCTCCCGCCTTAATTTTTTTACACAGGTAGATTAGTCCAAATAGAAGTATAGTGCTAAATTTTGGACTTATTTCGGGTTCGTTTGGCCTTTTTTATACATTAATTGAGTTTATGCGCATTTAATGTGAATAATAAAAATTTGAACTACAAGCACATGCTCTAGTGCACCAAAGTATGTTGAAAAATCGCATGGGTGTCCTTGGGTGAATTTTTAGGTCCCATGCAAGAAATGGGAATGAAATTCAAACATCTGGGCGTCGTGGCTCGGCCAGAAAGATTGAGAAACTTGGTTTTTTAGTTCTTGTAAATCCAAAACATGCTTGAAAATCATGAAACTTGGCATTGTGTTATGACATGGCGCGAACATGCCACGGTAAATTTTTTGGCCGAATTGGGACAAGCTTCGGTGTAAGCTTCTTGCAAACGGGAGCTTCCCTCAAGAAGGCTCATGGTTCTGAGAGGGAACGTGTCATCTCCATGTGCGAAACGACATACGTACACTGCCTTCTCCCGCCTTAATTTTTTTACACAGGCAGATTAGACCAAATAGAAGTATTGTGCTAAATTTTGGAATTATTCTGGGTTCGTTTGGCCTTTTTAATACATTAATGAGTTTCTTCACATTTAATGTGAATAATTTAAATTTGAACTACAAGCACATGCTCCAGTGCACCAAAGTTGGTGGAAAAATCACATGTGTGTCCTTGCGTGAATTTCTATGTCACATGCAAGAAATGGGAATGAAATTCAAACATTTGGGCGTCGTGGCTCGGTAGAAATATTGAGAAACTTGGTTTTTTAATTCTTGTAAATCCAAAACACGCCTGAAAATCATGAAACTTGGCATGTTTGTCATATCCCTAGTCCTGGTATGCACTAGGCTAGCCCTTCATGTGTGCATCATGTTTAAATTTTCAAATGAACTTGAAGTGGGGGATGTTCAAACCCTAGCATAAAAAGGAATCCACTAGGTTCAACTAAAATATTTTTCTGTGAACCAAAATGGCCTTCAAAAATGTTCATCATTTTTGGAAAATGCTGGAAACATCAACCAGAGGTGATGCACATTTTTGCATGACATTTTGGATTGTTTAATTAACACATATTGTATTTTTATTTGGAGCACATAAATGCTATAAATACTTCCAATAATTCTGATTTTTGTTGAGGGGCTTTGGAATAATCCTTTTAGTCCCTGCAAAATTTATCAGAAGCAAAAAAATTAGTTTGGTTCAAAAACCAAATAAAAACAAATGTCAAAAATAGAAAATAGAAACAAATAGAGAAAAGGAGAAACTTACCTGGCGTCTCCAGCCGGCCCAGCACTGTGCGGCCCACTGGCCCAACCGCCAGTCATCGTCCTCCTAGCGACGATAGAAGGACGAGGGGCACACGCTCGCCGCCCGCACGCATGGGCGCCATGCCACCCGCCTGCTTGCCCCTCCCCCTCGATGCTCTGGCCTCTCTGGACGTCGCCACGACGCACCCTAGACCCCTCTCACTCTCCCTCGTGTCGATCCCCTCCTTTGTTGCCTCCCTCTCGCTCTGCACCTCGTGGCCGAGCGCTGCTGTCGCCGCCGTTCACCGTTGAAGTGCCCACCGCCACGGCCTCTCCCCTCCGTCATGCCCATGAGCTCTGCGACGTCGTCCTTGTCTTCTCCGTCAAGTTGTGCGTCTCCGAACGCCCTATGGAGTCGCCATCACCGTCATCTTCACCTTCGGTCGACCGAGATCGCCGTCGGCATTCTACCCGCGTTGGACCTCCCCCGAGCTCGCTGACGCCTCCGCCGGATCCGCTGTGAGCCCCGCCGCCGTTTCCCCCTCTCCGTTTTGTCACTCGAGCGCTGTAGCCATGCTAACCACCGAACCCGAGCGGTCGCACCACCATGGACCCTCACCGTCATGGCCAGAGCCACCGCATCTCGCGCCCGCACATGCCATCGCGCTAAGGAGCCTCCCAGAAGACCAAAGCCATCGCCCGCAGCTCCTGCCATGCCCTGCAGCACCCCGCATGCACCTGGCCGTGCTCCGGCCGCCGCCTGAGCTCGTTCCCGGTGAGCTCGAGCCACCCCCGCTTCTCCCGCTTCCTCCAGATGACACGGACGAGCCCTGGCTCCTTGCTCGTGGCCTCCGCCCCCCAAATGGTCGCCGGAGTGACGAACCAAACACGCTCCACCGCGTTCGGCCTAGCCGTTGACTAACCGCCGGTCAAACCGGTCAACCCATGCTAATTAACCCCCCCTGTGACACTAAGATTGGGCCCCGACGCCCTAATCTTTTAATTGGATTAGAAATAACCCCCTGTTTAACACTATGTCACTAACGTGTGGACCCTACACGTCAGGTTTGACTCTGGTCAGCGTCGTTGACTTGCTGACACAGTGCTGACGCGATGAAGCTTTTCTAGGTTTAATTAAATCAGGAAATTCCAGAAGTTTGGCAAAACTTCTAAAATTCATCTAAATTCAACCGTAGCTCAGATTGAAATAATTTATATATGAGAAATGATCAGAAAAATCCAATCGATCCATCTGTACTTTCATGCATGTTAGAGCAGCTTAACCCTGCTGTTTATCTCAAAACATGATAAAGCATTACTTAAATTCAAAAGATCTGTTTGGAGTTGAACCTTTGGTTCAAAATGACTCAAACCCATTTGGTCTTAGTTGCATTAGCTCAGCCACAGCATATTGCCATATCATGATCATGCATCATATTGTGCATTGCATTGATTGCGTTCTTCCTTGTTTATCGGTAATTGCCCCCCTCAGTAGGCGTATGTTTCGACGATGAGATCGATGACACCGATGAAGAACTATACTATCTTCAGAAGTGCCAGGCAAGCAAAACCCCCTTATTCATTCGGATATAATCCCACTCTCTCGCTCCTACTCTCTTTTACTGCATTTGGACAACAACGTTTCAACTGTTACATGTTGCGGTAGTTGAACCCCTTTCCTCTGCATGACCTGTCACTGCCACAGTAAAAATAG
This sequence comes from Triticum aestivum, assembly GCF_018294505.1. Lineage (NCBI taxonomy): Eukaryota > Viridiplantae > Streptophyta > Magnoliopsida > Poales > Poaceae > Triticum > Triticum aestivum. The sequence goes on from NC_057794.1 coordinate 191,247,192, forward strand.
ATGAAACCCACTAGCATGAGTAGGAGTTGTTTGAGACCTGATGTGCCTACTCATTCATGCTTACTTGTCATGCCTGCTACTACTTAGAGTTGAGTCAGGTCTAATTCATCGGGGAAGAATTGGAATGTGGTGAACATGTCCTACTGTCGAGAGCTAAGTGTGTGAACATGATTTGGTAAAGGTAGTGGTGAGAGGCCATGTAGGAGTACATGGTGGGTTGTCTCATTGCAACCGTCCTCAGGAACTGACGTCTGTGTTTGTGATCCATGAACAGTTACTACCACACATTGGAATGCTTAAGTGCCCCTCTTGACTTATTAATCAACCTGATCTCTGTCCAGGAGTTGCAACTAGTTTATGGTGTTTGTAGGTTGTGTTAGTAGTCTACCAAGTGGCACCTGGTACAAGTGGGCTTGGGATAGACTAGGAACCATGGCACAGTATACCAAGCAAAGTTCCATCCATCGAGGTGCGCTTGGGAACCCTACACACATCATTTGGGGCTGTGAGAGACACCCCGGCCAGATCTCCTTGCGGATGGAACCCGAATAGGCGATAAACCTGGACTAGAGACTTGCGTGGTTAGTCAGGTCGTGGCCGACTCCCTCGCCAGGCTTCTACTTGAAGGTTGCCGAGATACACGACGTGTACATGGTGGTAAGTGGCGAGAGCGTGTGTGAAGAAGTACACCCCTGCAGGGTTAACATCATCTATTTGAATAGCCGTGTCCGCGGTAAAGGACTTATGGGTTGCCTGTACAATTCATAGACAAGTGAAAGTGGATACTCTAAAATGCGCAAGATAAGCGTGAGTGCTATGGATGGCGTTCTCGTAGGGAGACGGGAGCGGATCCATAGTGGTGTATTGATATGGTTAATATGTGGACTCGTGTGTGCCACCTCAAAAGAGTTACTTGCAGTCATAGTTAAGGATAGCCACTGAGTCAAAGCTGGCTTGCTACTGTTAAACTCCACCACCCCCTTTGTTGATACTTATTGATATGTAGATAGTTCTGATATAAGTCTTGCTGGGTACATTTGTACTCAGGTTTGCTTAATTTATGTTTTTGCAGAGAGAGTTCAGTCTCACTAGTAGTATCGTGTGGACTTCGACATTTAGCTTGTTACCTCAGCTACAATCTTGTACCCTTGGGAGGGTCTTGTAGATAGTCAGGCTTCTCAACCTTTTTCTTTTATAGTTGTCTGTACTCAGACAAGATAAGCTTCCGCATGTGCTTGTTGCTTGTATGACTTGAATGCTGGGTCATCAGACCCATGTTTGTAATATCTGGCTCTTCGGAGCCCAATGAATAAATACTTTGAGTTGTAGAGTTTTGTTGTGATGCCATGTTGTATTTACACATATCGGGCATATTGTGTGTATGATTGAAATGCTTGGTATGTGTGCGATCCGACAACCTAGTTGTTTATCCTGGGTAGCCTCTCTTATGGGGAAATGTAGTCTAGTGCTTACACTGAGCCATGGTAGTCTGCTACAGCCCAGTTTACCAGAGTCCTGCTAGCCCAATTACTACTACTCCGGAACACTTAGACTGGCCAGCATGTGATCCACTTCCTTCCTGTGTCTTTCCCTTCGGGGAAATGTCATTCGGTGATTTCCGGAGTCCTGCTAGCCTGCTATAGCCCGGGTTCTCGGAGTCCTATTAGCCCAGTTGCTACAGCCCGGATTCACATGTTGATGACTGACACGTTCGAGACTGAGTCATGTATGCCTATCCCCATAAGTTACTGCCACTTTGGGTTCACGGCTAGCCATGTCGGCCCGGGTTCTCTGTCATATGGATGCTAGTGACACTATAATATACGTGAGCTAAAAGGTGCAAACGGTCCCGGGCCAGGTAAGGTGGCACCCGTGGGAATACCGTGCGTGAGGCCGCAAAGTGGTATGATGTGTTACATGCTAGATGCGTGTGACTTAGATTGCATAATGGAGCTTCCCTCAAGAAGTCTCGTGGTTCTGAGAGGGAACATGTCACCTCCGTGTGCGAAATGACATACGTACACTGCCTTCTCCCGCCTTAATTTTTTTACAAAGGCAGATTAGACCAAATAGAAGTATCGTGCTAAATTTTAGAATTATTTCGGGTTCGTTTGGCCTTTTTATACATTAATTGAGTTTCTGTGCATTTAATGTGAATAATTCAAATTTGAACTACAAGCACATGCTCCACTTCACCAAAGTTGGTTGAAAAATCACATGTGTGTCCTTGGGTGAATTTCTAGGTCCCATGCAAGAAATGGGAATGAAATTCAAACATCTAGGTGTTGTGGCTTGACCGGAAAGATTGAGAAACTTGGTTTTTTAATTCCTGTAAATCCAAAACACGCCTGAAAATCATGAAACTTGCCATGGTGTCATGACATGGCACCAACAATGCTGCAGAATTTTTTTTGGCCGAATTAGGACAAGCTTCGGTGTAAGCTTCTTGCAAACCGGAGCTTCCCTCAAGAAGGCTCGTGGTTCCGAGAGGGAACGTGTCACCTCCGTGTGCGAAATGACAGACGTACACTGCCTTCTCCCACCTTATTTTTTAACACAGGTAGATTAGACCAAATAGAAGTATCGTGCTAAATTTTGGAATTATTCTGGGTTAGTTTGGCCTTTTTTATAGATTCATTGAGTTTTTTGCGCATTTAATGTGAATAATTCAAATTTGAACTACAAGCACATGCTCCACTGCACCAAAGTTGGTTGAAAAATCACATGTGTGTCCTTGGGTGAATTTCTAGGTCCCATGCAAGAAATGGGAATGAAATTCAAACATCTGGGTGTCGTAGCTCGGCCGGAAAGATTGAGAAACTTGGTTTTTTAATTCCTGTAAATCCAAAACACGCCTGAAAATCATGAAACTTGCCATGGTGTCATGACATGGCACCAACATGTTGTGGTAATTTTGCTATCCGATTTGCGAAGGCGCACGCATTAACAATCAACAAAGTCATTTTGGAACAAGTGTTGTCACGTTACAAATTGAAAACACAAGTATTATTGAAACCATGGGCATTCTACTTACCAATTACGTGCCGCCACGTTTCCCCTTTTTTTATTGTCCAGGAGGTGTCGTGCGGGGTAGCTATTTGAGTACGAGGGGCGTGTGATCATACCCCTGCGCATGCTCATCGGGAGGAGAGACCTTTGACATCTACTAGCCGCGTACCTCCCTCCCAACGTCTCCATTAATAGCGCCCAAGCCCCTGTTCTACGGCGTGCCTATATGTCTCACTCGACTGAGATTTAAGAGAGAAAAATGAAAATCTGAAAAGAAAGTTTTGCACGGTTCTTGATGTAAGATCCCGCAGACCTATATAGCATCCACTGTGACTTATAGCAAGCATGATTAATATAAGGACAATGATAGTGAATAATAATTTTCTTACATATTTAGGAACATAATTAAAATCCCCTCAAAAAAAGGAACATAATTGAAAAAAGTCACATACGGTAACTCCCGAAATACACAAGGGCAAAAGAAGAAGGAAGACAATGATCTGGCTCGCTGATCTCTACTTTCTTGATGCGTTGCTGCAGGCCGCGGGAACTAGTCTCCGTGGCGAGCGGAGATGAGCTCTTTCTTGTCCTCAATATGCTGCTTGAGAGCATCCACGGATTCCTCCACCAGCCTTCTGTGCTCGATGCGCAGCATGGCATTCTAGTCGATAAGTATCTCGACGATGACGCCGGTCCTCTTCAACAAGGAAGTGGTCTCCTCGTTGTAACGTCCCGGATACAACTATCCATATTTGTAACTCCGACTCTTGCCTTTTCCGGAGATGTGATATGATATTCCCTTCATGGTTGGGTTTTGTCTTTCTTTTTGCGTTTTGTTCATGTCATGCATTTCATATCATGTCTTCATGTGCATCTCATTTGCATTCGTGTTTATCTCATGCATCCGGTCATTTTCCCCTTTGTCGCAATCCGACACTCCCACATGCACCCGGCGCACCCCTCTTGTCTCTTTTCGTGAGCGGGAGTTAAACCTTCTCAGAATGGGTTGAGATTTTCCAAGTGGCCTTGGTACACCACCGGTAGACCGCCTGTCAAATTTCGTTCCATTTGGAGGCCATTTGATGCTCCAATGGCTCACTGGGTAACGGCAAAGGCCTCATGTGTGTTGCAGCCCAACACCCCTCCAAAACAGCCCAATAACCCATCTAAACCATCTCCATGTGCTCTGTCGTCGGATCACGATCATGTGGGCGAAAACCGCACCACATTTGGACATTCCTACCTCCCTCTACCTATAAATTAGTCCCCTCCCCCGAATTTTTCGCGGATGAAACCCTAGCGTCTTCCTCCTCACGCCGCCGGACACGTCCAGCGCCGCCTCCCTCGGCGAATCGCGAGCCGCCACGTCGCCCTCCTCTCTCTCCTCACACCGCTAGCCCGCAGGGCCCGTGCCCGGCCCACCCGGGCCCGATCCACCGCCGCCGGGCCGAGCGCCCGTGCTGCCCGCGCCTCCCTCCGCTCGCGTCCGACTCTGACAACCGGACGCCGCCGGCCGCCTCGCGCCCTCCGCCTCGGCCTCGCCGACGCAGCCGCCCACCGCCGCTCTGTCGCTCCCCGCCGCCGCTCCGGCCGCCGGCTCCTCCACCGTGCCGCGCCACCGCCTCCACCTTGCTCCGCCGCCACCTCTACCCCGCGCGCGCCGACCGCCGCATGTCTTCCCCTCCCGCCGCACCGCGCATCGAGCCCCGCTGTCATTCGCTGGAGCTCCCGCGTCGCCAGAGACCGCACCATTGCTCGCCGGAGTTCCACTCCGGCCAGATCAGGTCCAGGTGGATGAGATCCACCAGGACACCAATCCAAACGGCGCAGCACTCACTCCGCATCTGTCTATCCCGCACCGCATCATCCAGTTTCCCGGATGTTGACCCTGAAATTCTCCAAGTCCGTGATATTTTCATGCCATGTTCATCGCATCATATCTCGACGCTCGTTGCTCCAAATGATGCATATGATATGTCGAACTGTTTGTCTCGTGGAGCTCTTCATGTTAGAAGCATTTCCATACATGTTCTTGTCCATTATGATGCCATTTGCATTGATGCAAGAGTGCTATAAAATGTGAGGAGCTGGTACTTATCATATCATGTTGATTTGTCATTTTTGTTGCAATTGATGTGTGCATTATTTGAACTTGATTTCTACATGAGTTTTGAACTAAAACATGCCATCTTTACAACGGTGCTTGTCTTGTATTTTGGAGATCTATGTGGTGACTAGCACAAGCATGCAAACTAGGCTTCGTGATGCTGCTGTTTTCAGGGACTTAGGATTTTGCTAAGTCTTTTCCTGCTGTTATTTTGATGCCATGTAGACTTCATGCTACAGTGAGATCCATGCTTATTTTGGGATACTTCAGTAAGGGTGTTTTGAACATGTGGTTATGCTATATCCATCCATGCCCCTTTTTGCAATTATGGAGTGTTCTAGCATGTCTTGTTCTTGCTGTACTTTTGCTATAAAATGTTCCTGGCGGAATGTTAACATGTTAATCACTATTTCCATGGTTGTTGTTAGTGATCCATGCATCCTATGAACTTTCTCTTGCCATGGTTAGCTTCATGAGCATGTCATCTTGTTGCTGGTATGCTTGTTTTGGCATGCAAAGCTTTGTGGTGAGTGGCATGAGCTCGCAAATTTTCCTTCATAAATCTGTTTATGACATGCTCTGTTTTTATGATAAGTCTGAAACTGTTAATAAAACTTGCTATGTTTACATGGGTGCCATCATATATATCTTTTGTGCCTTTTTGGCTCGTGATCAGTAACGGACTTTTGTTCTATGCATTTATTAACATCAAGCCATGCCTTTGTTTGCTATGATATTTTCCTGTAGCATGTCGTTTGCTTGCTCTAAACATTGCTTCCTGATGTTGTTTTGACATATTAGTATTTTCACCAAGTCTGTGAAGCTGATATCTTTTGCACTTTTGCCATGCTTGTTTGAACCTGTTATAGTGTGATTTAGCCGTAGCTCAGTGTTCATGTTTTGTGAAGCATCTCTTGTACATCACTTCCATATGCTTTGTTGTTATGTTGGAGAGCAGTAGCTTAGTTTTTTTGTTGCATTCCAAGCGGCATCGTGCTGTTAATCGCAGTTTTGCGTCATTCTTGTGATGCTTGCCATTTGGAAACTATGCATCCGTTTCCGGTGATCTTTATATCGATTTCAATCGAAATCATCTCATCTTTCCAGTGGCATACTTGGTTTGCCAAGTTGATGCCTTTATCATACTTTCCCTTCCAGAGCATGCATATGCATTGCATATCACATCTCGCATATCTTGCCATGTATTGCATCATGTTGCTTGTCTATTGCACCGTGATTGATTGTTGTTCCATTGCTTGTGTTCTTGCCTTGGGTAGAGCCGGTAGACGAGTACGTGACCAAGGAACCTATTGAGCACGCTTTCGAGGATCAAGCTTTCGACAACTCTGAGAACTTTGCAGGCAAGATGACCATACCCTCAAAATCACTTCTATCTTTGCTTGCTAGTTGGTCGCTCTATTGCTATGTCGCGCTCCCTAACACTTGCTATATCATGCCTCCCATGTTGCCATGTCAAGCCTCTAACCCACCTTTCCTAGCAAACTATTATTTTGGCTATGTTACCGCTTTTGCTCAGCCCCTCTTATAGCGTTGCTAGTTGCAGGTGAAGTCGAAGTTTGTTCCATGTTGGAACATGGATATTGTTGGGATATCATTATTATATCTTATTTACTTTAATGCATCTATACACTTGGTAGAGGGTGGAAGGCTCGGCCTTATTCCTGGTATTTTGTTCCACTCTTGCCGCCCTAGTTTTCGTCATACCAGTGTTATGTTCCTTGATTTTGTGTTCCTTACGCGGTTGGGTGTTATGGGTACCCCTTGACAGTTTGCTTTGAATAAAACTCCTCCATCAAGGCCCAACCTTGGTTGTACCATTTGCCTACCCAGCACAATATACCTTTCCCTTGGGTTCTGCAGACTCAAGGGTCATCTTTATTTTAACCCCCTCCCCCCGGGGCCAGTGCTCCTCTAAGTGTTGGTCCGAAACGGGCAACCTGTGGGGCCACCTTGGGGCAACTTGAGGGTTGGTTTTACTCGTATCTTGACCTATCCGGTGTTCCCTGAGAACGAGATACGTGCGAATCCTATCGGGATTTGTCAGCACATCGGGCGGCTTTGCTGGTCTTGTTTTACCATTGTTGAAATGTCTTGTAAAAGGGATTCCGAGACTGATCGGATCTTCCCGGGAGAAGGAATATCCTTCGTTTACCGTGAGAGCTTGTGACGGGCTAAGTTGGGACACCCCTGCAGGGTATAAACTTTCGAGAGCCATGCTCGCAGTTATGTGGCATATGGGATTTTTTTAATATCCGGTTGTAGATAACTTGATAGTTGACTTATTTAAAATGCATCCACCGCGTGTGTAGCCGTGATGGTCTCTTTTCGGCGGAGTTCAGGAAGTGAACATGGCCTTGTGTTATGCTTGATCGTAAGTAGTTTCAGGATCACTTCTAGCTTCTCGACCATTGCGTTGCTTCTCTTCTCGCTCTTATTTGCGTATGTTAACCACCATATATGCTTAGTGCTTGCTGCAGCTCCACCTCACTACCTTCTCCTACCCATAAGCTTAAATAGTCTTGATCTCGCGGGTCTGAGATTGCTGAGTCCTCGTGACTCACAGATACTTCCAAACAGTTGCAGGTGCCGATGATACCAGTGCAGGTGATGCAACCCAGCTCAAGTGGGAGCTCGATGAAGATCTTGATCGTTGTTTGGTTTCGTTTCCTATTGATCGGTAGTGGAGCCCAGTTGGGACGATCGGGGATCTAGCATTTTGGGTTGTCTTCAATTATTTTGGTTCCGTAGTTAGAGCTTTGATTGTACTTTGGTTGATGTATGAACTATTTATGTATTGTGTGAAGTGGCGATTGTAAGCCAACTCTTTATCCCTTTCTTATCCAGTACATGGGATGTGTAAATATTACCCCTCTTGCGACATGCCTACCATGCGGCTATGCCTCTAAGCCGTGCCCCAACACATGGGAGATATAGCCGCATTATTGGTGTTACATTCCTGCTGCTCTGCACTTCCAACGATCTTCACCCTCAGTAGGTCACGCTCGGCCCGGAGCTTCGACAAAAGATGCTTTCATGTTGTCCTGCAAACCTCGCCCAACCGGAGATCTGATCAATCTGGCTATGGACGTCGCATGCATGCGCCTGTAAAAGTCCTCGCCTGCCCGCGAGACATTTTCCCAGGCTGCCGCAACGCGGGAGGACATCTCTGCTACATTCACGGTGTGACGGGACATCTCTTCTGCTTCCGCGGCACGGCCGGACCAGTCTGCCGCATCGACGGTGCGGTGGGGCTTGCGTGCTGCTTCGGCGGCGTGGCAGGACCTCTGTGCTGCTACGGCCATGCGGCGGGACATGTCGGCTGCGTTCGCAGCGAGGCGGGACATCTCTCGTGCTTCCGCTTCCATGCTCGCATCTCCCTGGTGGCAATCTCTCGGCCCAGAACTCACGTTGGCCATGGCTGACGCAAGGGAAAGATGATGAATGACTTGTTTGTTTTTGTGCATGAGGAGTTGAGGAGGAATGTGCAGTCTTTGAGTAGTAGTATTTATAACCGAGTACTAATATGCTCCGAAGTGGGAAACCGTTTAGGTTTTGATCAGTGTGAACAGGTTTGCAATTTGGAATGTGACGGGACGCATGCTCAAAATTTACTGACGGTTATAAGGGCGGCACTGATCCGAGATTTTGGGGGAGATGCCTATTTATACATAGAAGGAGCTAGGAGGCTCCAAATTGAGCATGGTTTTCGGTCATGCGATCGTGATTGAAGGACCGAGATGATGGAGGGAGTTTAGTTGGGCTTTGGGCCACTTCGGAGAGGTGTTGGGCTGCAACACACACGAGGCCTTCTCGGTTCCTCGGTTGAACCGTTGGAGTATCAAACAAAGTCCAAGTGGCAGGAAACTTGACAGGAGGTCTACCAGTAGTATACCAAGGCCGCTTGGAAAGTTTTAGTCCAATCCAAGAACGTTTAACACCCACACACGAAAAGAGGCAAAAGGAGACGCCGGAGGACATAGGAGCGCCGGAATGCAAAACGGACAACGGCGAAAATGCTTGGATGCATGAGACGAACACGTATGAAAATGCAATGCACATGATGACATGATATGAGATGCATGACAAGGACAAAAGAAAAACGAAGACAAAACCCAACCACGAGGGAATATCATAACTTAGTGCCGGAAATGGAAAGAGTTGGAATACAAATATGGAAGGTTACATATGGGGCGTTACAACACTCCACCACTACGAAAGGATCTTGTCCTGAGATCTAGGACTGGAAAAACTCTGGATATTCGGAACGGAGGTGGTCCTCGCCTTCCCAGGTGGCTTCACGGTCGGAATGATGTGACCACTTCACTTTCAGGAATTTGATAGACTTGTTGCGAGTCTTGCACTTAGTTTCTTCAAGAATAGCAACGGGATGCTCATGATAAGACAGGTCTTCTTGGAGATCAATCTCTTCGAAGTTGACGGTGCGGTCAGGAGTCTTGAAACACTTGCGGAGCTGAGACACGTGAAACATGTCGTGCACGTTTGCAAAGTTGGATGGAAGCTCAAGTTGATAGGCGAGATCGCCTCTTTTGTCAATGATCTTGAAAGGGCCCATGTATCTAGGGGCAAGCTTCCCTTTGATACCGAAGCGACGAGTACCTTTCATTGGAGAGACGCAGAGATAGACATAATCTCCGATCTCGAAAGCCAAGTCACGATGCATGCTATCATAGTAACTCTTCTGGCGCGATTGCGCGGCTTTGAGATTTTCACGAATGACTTTGCACATTTCTTCAGCCTCTGTGATCAAGTCATTGCCAAGAAGTCGGCGTTCACCAGTCTCTAGCCATATAAGAGGAGTACGACACTTTCTGCCATAGAGGATCTCGAATGGGTCCTTGCCCAAACTCGCTTGGAAGCTTTTGTTGTAGGAGAACTCGGCATATGGAAGACAATCTTCCCACTTCATACTGAAAGAAAGGACACATGCCCTGAGCATATCTTCAAGAATTTGATTGACTCGCTCGACTTGGCCACTAGTTTGAGAATGAAAGGCTGTGCTGAAGCGAATGCTGGTGCCCATAGCCTTCTGAAAGGAGTCCCAGAACTTAGAGTTGAAGATGCTTCCACGATCCGAAGATATCAACTACGGAATGCCATGCAGAGAGACAATCCTAGAGGTATATAGCTCTGCCAACTGAGCTGCTATGATAGATTCTTTGATAGGAAGAAAATGAGCCACTTTAGTGAGCTTGTCGATGACAACGAAGATAGCATCATTGCCACGCTTGGACTTTGGAAATCCAGTCATGAAGTCCATCTCAATATGGTCAAACTTCCATAAATTGAGAAGCCACTTAGATAGAGGTAGAAGAATAAAACAACAAGGTATGGATATGAACACATACTTGGTAAGGATTACCCAATCACAAACCAAATATCTGCGGAAGAAATACTAGAGCTACATGAATTCCCACCTATGAAACTCCCGAACCTTTCCGGTTATGCAATCAGGTGTTGGGGATACAGGGAAAGCATAATATCTCACCCAAAACTAGCAAATCCTACATCCAGCTATATCCATCCTTCAACACATAACCAAGAAACCTTCGGAAATCATTTACCTCAACCTTCGAAAAGCATCTGTTATACGAGTTATGGCAATACTCCCGAACTCGCTCCCCAGTACTGGGTGGCGTCGAGGTTATCTCACCAACAACTGCATAAAAGAGATTTTCGATGTCGGCGAAACTGAGGTATTCCAGAACTGCAATGATAAAATTGTGACGACAACACCTTGGAGCTCAACTCCCCAGGACACTGCCACAACCCCTAAATGTCAGGAGGCACACAATGTTCTCGTCACAAAACCATCGGAATGATTCCAAGATACCCGCGTGATCCTAAATTTTTTTTAGTGAAATTTGAGAAGAGAAGAGTCAAAACTCTACATCAGGATGCCTCACCAGAGCGACGAAGGGACTGAGGAGTAAAAAGAATCCTACTCTCCGATATATAATCCTAAAAGACTCAAAACATTTTTCTAGACTCAACAACGCCAACGATTCAATCAAGCAGGGGCTCCTAAGTCGGGGAAGGCTCTGATTACCAACTTGTAACACACACGATGCGGATATATCTCCCACGTGTCGGAGCACGACTTAGAGGCATAACCGCATTGTAGGCAATGTCGCAAGAGGGGTAATCTTTACAAAACCCATGTACTGAATAAGAAAGAGGTACATAGTTGGCTTACGATCACAACTTCACATAATAGCATAAATATATCATTACAATCATCCAGATACAATCAAGGTTTGACTATGGAACCAAAATAAAGATAACCCCAAATGCATAATGTCCCCGGTCGCCCCAACTGGGCTCCACTACTAATCGTCTGGGAAAGAAACGTAGTATCATCCTGAGTCCTCATCAAACTCCCACTTGAGCTCAGTCGCATCTCCTGGAATGGTATCATCGGACCCTGCACCTGGTTTTGGAAGTAATCTGTGAGTCACGGGGACTCAGCAATCTCACACCCTCGCGATCAAGACTATTTAAGCTTATAGGTAGGGAAAAGGGTATGAGGTGGAGCTGCAGGAAGCACTAGCGTATATGGTGGCTAACATACGCAAAAGAGAATGAGAAGAGAAGGCAAAGCACGTTCGAGAATGTATGATCAAGAAGTGATCCAAGTCTACTTATGTTCAAGCATAACACGAGACCGTGTTCTCTTCCCGGACTCCATCGAAAAGAGACCATCACGGCTACACACGCTGTTGATCCATTTTAATTAAGTTAAGTTTTAGGTTTTCTACAACTGCACATTAACAAATTCCCACTGCCCATAACCGCGGGCACGGCTTTCGAAAGTTCAAATCCCTGCAGGGGTGTCCCAACTTAGTCCATCACAAGCTCTCACGGTCAACGAAGGATATTCCTTCTCCCAGGACGGCCCGATCAGACTCTGAATCCCGGTTACAAGACATCTCGACAAAGGTAAAACAAGACCATCAAGACCACCCATTGTGCCGACAAATCCCGATAGGAGCTGCACATATCTCGTTCTTAGGGCACACCGGATAAGCTAAGCTTACGGGAGCCAACGTAACCCAAGTTGCCAAGGGACGGCCCCGCACGATGCTCTGGGTTGGACCAACACTTAGAGAAGCACTGGCCTGGGGGGGTTAAAATAAAGATGACCCTTGAGTCCGCGAAACCCAAGGGAAAAAGGCTAGGTGGAAAATGGTAAAACCAAGGTTGGGCCTTGCTGGAGGAGTTTTATTCAAGGCGAATTGTCAAGGGGTTCCCATTATAACCCAACCGTGTAAGGAACGCAAAATCAAGGAACATAACACCGGTATGACGGAAACTAGGACCACAAGAGTGGAACAAAACACTAGGCATAAGGCCAAGCCTTCCACCCTTTACCAAGTATATAGGTGCATTACCGTAAACAAGATATAATAATGATATCCCAACAATAAATAGGTTCCAACAAGGAACAAACTCCAATCTTCACCTGCAACTAGCAACGCTATAAGAGGGGCTGAGCAAAGCGGTAACATAGCCAAACAACGGTTTGCTAGGACAAGGTGGGTTAGAGGTTTGACATGGCAATATGGGAGGCATGATAAAGCATGTGGTAGGTATCGTAGCATAGGCATGGCAATAGAGAGAGCAACTAGCAAGCAAAGATAGAAGTGATTTCGAGGGTATGGTCATCTTGCCTGCAAAGTTCTCCGAGTTGATGTAAGCTTGATCCTCGTAAGCATACTCAACGGGTTCCTCGATCACGTACTCATCTCCCGGCTCTACCCAAAGCAAGAACACAAGAAAAGGGAGACACAATCAACCACGGTGCAACGCGCAAGCAACATGATGCAAAAACATGGCATGATATGCAGGATGTGATATGCAATGCATATGCGTGCTTCGGAAGGGAAAGATTGAACCAGACCTCAACTTGGAAAACCAAGTGTGCCGCTAGAAAGATGAGTTGATTTCAGACGAAATCGATATAAAGGTCACCGGAATCGGATGCACGGTTTGCAAATGGCAAGCAAAACAATAATGGCACAAATCTGCGATTAACAGCATGAGGCCATCTAAATGCATCAAGAAAAATAAGCTACTGCGCTCTAACATAGCAACAAAGCACATGGCAGTGATCCAATCAAGATGCTTGACAAAAGATGAACACTGAGCTATGGCTAGTTCACACAATAGCAGGTTCAAACAAGCATGGAAAAAGTGCAAAAGATATCAGGTTCACGGACTTTGTGAAAATAACATGTCAGGATTTAACATCGGAAGCAATGTTTAGAGCAAGATAACAACATGCTACAGGAACATATCATGGCAACGCAAGTCATGGCATGAAGCTACTCAAAGCATATAACAAAAGTCCATTACTGACCATAAGCCAAAAGAGCTCAGAAGATACAATGGCAACCATGTGAACATATCAAGTTTCGTTAACAGATTCAGACTTAGCAGAAAACTGGAACATGGCAAAAAAGAATTACGTAGGCATGTTTACGAGCTCGATGCACTCACCACAAGGCATTGCATGACAAACTAAGCATACACCCAGCAAGAAGACATGATAAATAAGCTAATAATGGCAAGAACACTCTCATAGCATGCATGGATAAACTACAACAACCTCGGCAAAATTGATTAACATGTAAACAATCTGCCAGGAACATTTTATAGCAAAAGTAGAGCAAGATTGAGTCATGCTAGGGTGCTCCATAATTGCAAACAAAGAAATGGATTTATAGAGCATAACAATATCTCAAAATCTTCCTTACTGAACATGCTCAAAAGAGGCATGGATCACTCTTTAGCAACATGAATACATGGCATAAAATATCAACAGGGAAATGACTTAGAGGAATTCTAAGTCCCGGAAATCAGCAACATCCCGAGAGCTACTTTGCATGCTTGTGCTAGTCACCACAATGATTAGAAAAATACATGGCATACACCCCTGTAAAGATGGCATGGCATACAACAAAACAAATGTAGGGCTCAAGATCATAGGAGGCACACATTAAACATGGCAAAATGACAAATGTCCATAATCTGTTAAGAATCTGAAACTGACATTACATAGCACTGTTGCAAAAGCATTTAGGGCATCAAGACGAACTCAAATGAACATGGTGCAGTGGAATGAAATGAAGTGCACATTGAGACGAACAATTTGATATGCTACACGCCCAAAATGGAGCCACGGATGCAAAGATATGACATGATGAAATATTCTAAAAATACTAGGGACTTAGGCAGAAAACGGGTCAACCTCTAGGGTTCGTCCCAGATTGGGATTGGGGCACGCAAACCGGGGTGGATCTTGAGCTCGTCGGAGCTTGCTTCTTCGCGGTGACCGGAGACAGGGAACGGTGGCCGGAGCTCGTGGCAAGGCAGGACGGCGCCGGAGTGCGGCGGGCGAGGCGACGCCGGCGAGGAGAGGCGACGCCCGTGAGGAGGGGCGACGGCTTGAGGCGGCCGGCAGGCGCGGGGCTCAGCCACGGCGGTGAACGACGCCGGTAATGAGCTGCGCGGCGGGGCAGAGCGATTGGGCGACGAGGAGGTGACCGACTCGGGCGGCGGGGTCCAACCGGGCCGGGAGGGCCTCCCGCGGGCCCGGGCAGGCCGGCGGCGATGTGGGCGCGGCCGGCCACGTGGCAGCCCCTGGTTGGTCCGGGCGGTAGGCGGACGTGTCCGTTCGGTAGCAATTTTCGTCCGGCGGCAGCGAGGGGAATAGGAGCTAGGGTTAGGGGTGGATTGATCCGAGATTTTGGGGGGAGATGCCTATTTATACATAGAAGGAGCTAGGAGGCTCCAAATTGAGCACGGTTTTCGGCCACGCGATCGTGATCGAATGACCGAGATGATGGAGGGGGTTCAGGTGCGCTTTGGGCCACTCTGGAGAAGTGTTGGGCTGCAACACACACGAGGCCTTCTCGGTTCCTCGGTTAACCGTTGGAGTATCAAACGAAGTCCAAATGGCACGAAACTTGACAGGCGGTCTACCGGTAGTATACGAAGGCCGCTTGGCAAGTCTCGATCCAATCCGAGAATGTTTAACACCCGCACATGAAAAGAGGCAAAAGGAGACGCCGGAGGACATAGGAGCGCTGGAATGCAAAACGGACAACGACGAAAATGCTCGGATGCATGAGGCGAACACGTATGAAAATGCGATGCACATGATGACATGATATGAGATGCATGAAAAGGACAAAAGCAAAACGAAGACAAAACCCAACCATGAGGGAATATCATAACTTAGTGCCGGAAATGGCAAGAGTTGGAATACAAATATGGCAGGTTACATATGGGGCGTTACAACACTCCACCACTACGAAAGGATCTCGTCCCGAGATCTAGGACTGGAAAAACTCTGGATATTCGGAACGGATGTGGTCCTCATGTTCCCAGGTGGCTTCATGGTCGGAATGATGTGACAACTTCACTTTCAGGAATTTGATAGACTTGTTGCGAGTCTTGCGCTCAGTTTCTTCAAGAATAGCAATGTGATGCTCATGATAAGACAGGTCTTCTTGGAGATCAATCTCTTCGAAGTTGACGGTGTGGTCAGGAGTCTTGAAACACTTGCGGAGCTGAGACACGTGAAACACGTCGCGCATGTTTGCAAAGTTGGATGGAAGCTCAAGTTGATAGGCGAGATCGCCTCTTTTGTCAATGATCTTGAAAGGGCCCACGTATCTAGGGGCAAGCTTCCCTTTGATATCGAAGCGACGAGTACCTTTCATTGGAGAGACGCGGAGATAGACATGATCTCCGATCTCGAAAGCCAAGTCACAATGCTTGCTATCATAGTAACTCTTCTAGCGCGATTGCGCGGCTTTGAGATTTTCACGAATGACTTTGCACATTTCTTCAGCCTCTGTGATGAAACTTATGTGCTGGATATGTCATATGTTTGCTATTAAATAGCCTTGTGAAATATATATAAATATATTTGCTGTGAAAATTGTTGGATTTAAAAAATAGAAAAAGAGGCAATGCAGGCTATTTGCCGTCTGCCACCGACGGCAACGGGATCTTTGCCTTCAGTGGCAGACGGCAAAGAAGCCACGTGGCAGCCACCTGTGCTTCCTGGGAGCTGACCCATGTGGTCAGTTTGCCTACAGTGGCGGACGACAAAGCCTTTGCCTACAATGGAAGACGGCAAAGATCACCGCCTTTGCCTACAGTGGCGGACGGCAAAGCTTTGGTGGGAAGTGACGTGCAGATGACGTCATTTGGCAGACGGCAAAGGCCTGATATTTGTTGCCGTCAGCTGGCAGACGGCAAAGACTGCCGTGAGCCATCTAATGGACTAACAGTGAATTTATTGTTGTCGGTTTTCTTTGCCGTTAGCCGCTGATGGCAAAGGACCCTTTGTCGTCCGCTTCAGAAAGTAGACGGCAAAGAAGGTCTTTATCGATCCAATCTTTGCCAGAGCCTTTTGCCGTTCGTGGTAGACGGCAAAGGCCTTTGCCCTCCGCCATCCATGCCTTTGTCGTCTGCCTTGGCAGACGGCAAAGTAGCTGATTACTGTAGTATAAGAGTGCATATAATCCATGGAGTCAACATTAGTCATAAAGAACTCATATACTTATTACAAAAATCTATTAGTTATCTGAATGAAGTACTACGCACATCCTCCAAGGGGGATAGATTGGTAGGAAAAGACCATCGCTCCTCCCCGACCGCCACTCATAAGGAAGAAAATCAATAAATAAATCATGCTCCGACTTTATCACAAACTTTAACACAAGTATTTGTCTAATTCACAACTACTAACTATCATGACTCTAATATCACCATCTTCATA
This sequence comes from Triticum aestivum, assembly GCF_018294505.1. Taxonomy (NCBI): domain Eukaryota; kingdom Viridiplantae; phylum Streptophyta; class Magnoliopsida; order Poales; family Poaceae; genus Triticum; species Triticum aestivum. The sequence goes on from NC_057794.1 coordinate 191,264,141, forward strand.
TCTCAAAACAATCATAAGGAATCAAACTTCTCATAGTATTCAATGCACTTTACATGAAATTTTTTATTATATCCCTCTTGGATTCCTATAATACTAGGACTAAATTTATATCCAAAGCAAATTACCATGTTGTTTAGAGACTCTCAAAATAATATAAGTGAAGCACGAGAGTTCATCAATTTATATAAAATAAAACTACCGTCGTGCTCTAAAAAGATATAAGTGAAGCACTAGAGCAATATTGCCTATCTCAAAAGATATAAATGAAGCACAAAGAGTATTCTAATAAACCACGATTCAAGCATGTCTCTCTCAAAAGGTGTGTACAACAAGGATGATTATGGCAAACTAAAAATCAAAGACTCAAATTATACAAGACACTCCAAGCAAAACACATATCATATGGTGAATAAAAATATAGCCTCAAATAAAGTTACCTATATACGAAGACGAAAGAGGAGATGCCTTGGCATCCCCAAGCTTAGGCTCTTGGTACCCTTGAATATTAGCTTGGGGTGCCTTCGCATCCCCAAGCTTAGGCTCTTGCCACTCCTTATTCCATAGTGCATCAAATCCTTACCCAGAACTTGAAAACTTCACAACACAAAACTCAACAGAAAATCTCGTAAGCACCGTTAGTATAAGAAAATAAATCACCACTTTTGGTAATGTTGTGAACTCATTCTTTATTTATATTGGTGTAATATCTACTGTATTTACAACACAAAAATCAATAGAAAAATCTCGTAAGCACCGTTAGTATAAGAAAATAAATCAGCACTTTTGGTACTGTTGTGAACTCATTCTTTATTTATATTGCTATAATATCTACTATATTCAAACTTTTCCATGGTTCATACCCCCAGATACTAGCCATAGATTCATCCAAATAAGCAAACAACTCATAGAAAACAGAATCTGTAAAAAACAGAACATTGTGTAGCAATCTGAAGATTTTGAATACTTCTGTCACTCCAAAAATTCTGAAAATTAGGATGACCTAAGCAATTTGTTTGTTAGTCTCCTGCAAAATGAATGAGTATTTTATCACGCTTCTGTTAAAAATGAGAATTGTTTTCTTGAGCGCAAAATTTGCTGTTTTTCACCATGATCAAATCAACTATCACCATGAGCTATCCCAAAGGTCTTACATGGCACAAACACTAATTAAAACACAAAACCACCTCTAACAAGAGGCTAGATGAATTATTCAATACAAAACAGAACCTAAAAGCAAAAACTAAAAATAAAATCGGGTTGCCTCCCAACAAGCTCTATTGTTTAACGCCCTTAGCTAGGTGAGGGAGTCGTGGGCTAAGGGGTCCTCAGGCGTCTGACCTATTAGACATGGGCCGGACTGATGGGTTGTGAAGATACAAAGACCGAAGACTTTACCCATGTCCGGATGGGACTCTCCTTGGCATGGAAACCAAGCTTGGCGTCCAAATATGAAGATTCCTCTCTCTGTAACCGACGTTATGTAACCCTAGACCCCTCCGGTTTCTTTATAAACCGGAGGGCTAGGTCCGTAGATGGATATGCTCATAACCATAGTCAGACGGGCTAGACTTCTAGGGTTTAGCCATTATGATATCATGGTAGATCAACTCTTGTAATACTCATATTCATCAAGATCAATCAAGCAGGAAATAGGGTACTACCTCCATAGAGAGGGCCCAAACCTGGGTAAACATTGTGTCCCCTGTCTCCTGTTACCATCGACCTTAGACGCACAGTTCGGGACCCCCTACCCGAGATCCGCCGGTTTGGCACCGACATTGGTGCTTTCATTAAGAGTTCCACTGTGCTATCGTTAAAAGGTTCGATGGCTCCTTCGACCATCTACAACAACGCTGTCCAAGGGGAAGTCTTCCTCCCCAGACAGATCTTCGTATTCGGCAGCTTTGCACTGCGGGCCATCTTGCTTGGCCATCTGGAGTAGATCGAAAGCTACGCCCCTGGCCATCAGGTCAAATTTGGAAGCTTGAATTACATCGCGAATATCCACGGAGACTTGATCTTCAACAAATTAGAGACCACGACAGCTGCTCCCTGCCACCATGATGAACACGAAGAAAATCTATCATCGGACCATACCTAGGAGATAGTACCTGTAGCTGCTCTGGCCTTAGATCCGGAGAAGATCGTGTCATACGAGGACGGGAAGCTCAACCACGCCGTGGAAGCCGCAGACTCAGTGGCGGTGGAGGCGCACATAGACCTAACTGCGAGTGACATCTGTGTCACCGGAGCCATGGACACGTCTCCGGCTATAGGTTCCAAACCTTGTGCATCCGCACACGTCGAGCTTGATCGGTCATCGATCGTCGAATTCAGCTACGTGGACATCTTCCGACACTCGCCTTTGGGCGACATTTTAAGCTCGTTAAGAGCACTATCCTTAGCGGGGGGTTCACAGCCGAACTATATCTGGTTCGAACCGGGGGCTGATGTGGAGAATTTCGCTTCCCACACACCACCCACTTCATAGCCACTTTCGAGGACTTAACCGACCCACTCGATTATGGCTTTGAAGACATCGACGGTATGGACGATGATGCCGATGAGGAGCGGGGCCAAGACCCGCCGTTTACCGGACGCTGGACAGCACCTCTTCTTATGACATGTACATGGTGGATACACCTAAAAGAACTAACAACGATGACAAGGAGAATCCAGTCAAGGATGAGCCTCCTAATACAGAACCAAAGCACCAACATCAGCGTCGGTGCTCTAAATCATGCTGCAGCAAAGACAGCAACAGCGGCACAGGAGACGATAACACTCCAGATGGTGCCGAAGACAGAGAAGATCCCGACGAATGAACTGTCGAACACGACGATTGGGAAGATGGGAAAGTTAGCCCTAATGAACAGGCCATAAGTGAAGACTCGGATGACAGTAGTTACCTTCCGCTCTCCGAGGAGGAGGTGAGCCTCGGCAATGACGATTTTATCGTACCTAAGGAACCTCTTGAGCAGGAGCGCTTTAAGCGCCAGCTAATAGCCATTGCAAGGAGCCTGAAAAAGAAGCAGCGGCAGCTTCAAGCTGACGAAGATCTTCTCAATGATATATGGAAAGATGTACTAGCAGCCGAAGAATACGACCTAAAGCGCCCAGCCAAAAGCTACCCGAAGCGCAAATTGCTACCTTAGTTCAACAACGACGCGCCAGAGCCCATACCATCATCACGCAATGTGGCTGACCGACCACCACGTGGTCGGGATAAAGCAGCAACTCAAGCCGAACACCAGACTGCCCCGCCTCATCGTAAAGGCAGAGATAAAATAGCTCATGGTCATTGTCGTTGTCAAAACCGGCGGATCTCGGGTAGGGGGTCCCGAACTGTGCATCTAAGGTCGATGGTAACAGGAGACAGGGGACACGATGTTTACCCAGGTTCAGGCCCTCTCTATGGAGGTAATACCCTACATCATGCTTGATTGATCTTGATGAATACGAGTATTACAAGAGTTGATCTACCACGAGATCATAATTGCTAAGCCCTAGAGGTCTAGGCTGTATGACTATGATAATGAATATATCTCTCTCCGTTGGACTAAGTCCTCCGGTTTATATATACACTGGGAGGATCTAGGGTTACACAAGGTCGGTTACAAAGAGAGGAATCTACATATTTGGTCGCCAAGCTTGCCTTCCACGCCAAGGAGAGTCCCATCCGGACACGGGTGTAGTCTTCGGTCTTTGTATCTTCATAGACCATCAGTTCGGCCCATGGCTAATAGGCCGGACGTCCGAGGACCCCTTAGTCCAGGACTCCCTCAGTAGCCCCTGAACTTGGCTTCAATGACAAGTTATCCGGCGCATAGATTTGTCTTTGGCATTGCAAGGTGGGTTCCTCCTTCCAAACTTGAAGATAGTCTTCGGACATATTGAATGTGTCCGGACCTGTAACACACGCACCACACACAACCGCAAAGGGAATATAATTTTCCACGAGTCCAATCCGCTGACAACTTTTTGTAATATGACATCACGTTTGCGCGGTCATAATTTCGAACCGCTTTTTGTCTGCCTCTCCACGTTTCGAGACGCGGTTGCCATTGGCACGTCTTGCCAAAGCAGAGATAGTGTCCCCTTATTGTGGGATTTTCGTCAATTCGGGCGTGGGTAACCCAACCGTGCCTGTTTACACAGCCCTTGGGAATAGGCGAGTTTTAAGGCGAGTTGGGAGGCGTTCGATATTCACTGCCTTTATAAGGGGATAATGATTCCCCCTTGTTCTCCCACGTCTTCTCTCTTCCTCTGCCCTTCCACTCTTGAGCTCCAACGCCCAAGCTCTCATCTTCTTCCCACTCAAGCTAGCACTCAACCATGTCTGGATCTGGGGGTCAAGGAAAGTGGATGGTCTCCCCCGTCAAGGAGGAGGGCATTTCTGAGCTTCGGGCGGCCGGGTACCTAGCGAAGGAAATCGCCCACCGTCTTCCATCCTAGGGGCAAGTCGTCCGCACACCGAAGCCCAATGAGAGGGTGGTATTCATCCTCATTTCCTCCGCGGGTTAGGGTTTCCACTCCACCCTTTCGTCCGCGGGTTGATGAACTATTATGGGATAGGCTTCCATGATCTATCCCTGAACTCCTTCCTCAACATCTCCGCATTCATCGTCGTGTGTGAGGCCTTCCTCTGCATCCAACCCCACTTCGGGCTGTGGCTCAAGTTCGTTAATGTGAAGACAAAGGTGGTGGATGGCTAGCACGCCGAGTGCGAAGGTGCCATGGTGAGCAAGCTGACTAATGTCTCCTGGCCAAAAGGCACTTTTGTGGAGACTGTCAAGGAATGGCAGAAACAATGGTTATACATCACAGAACCCCACGGTGCAAACTGGGCCGCCACTGCCGAATTCAACTCCCGCGCTCCAATGCGGCTGACCTCCTAGGTTTAGAAGAGCCTGAATTGGTCATCGTCAGATGAGTTGATAGCGCTGCGGATGCGTGTTCAAAGTATGGTGGACAAGGATATCAAGCTTGTCGATATAATCCAGGTGATGCTAGTTCGTCAGATTCTCCCATGCCAAAGCCGAAGCTGCCCTATATGGGAGTTTAATCCAAAGAAGCACCATACCCTGAAAAGGCTCTTCAAAACTTCTCACGAAGACGCCTGGAAGTTGCTCTTCAAGGGCAACGAGACACCGTCGGCCACGGATTCGGACCGCAGGCACGACATTCATCACCTCGCCAATGAGGTATGTTATTTTTAACGCATCCCCTACTTGCTTGTTTCAAGGATGATATCTAAGCTATTATTATTATTACTTCTTCAGGACTAGATGGAGAGGGCGAAGCAGATCCGGTGTCCGGCTCCACTGCCTGAAGAACCAGTCATTCCGCGTTTAGCGAAGATGCTGGTGCCGGCGCCCTATATGGCGCCGGCGAAGAAGGCCACGGGGAAGGCCAAGGGCATCCGGAGTGGCCCCTGCCGCAAGGGCGCTTCGGACTCGACGTTCGAAGACAAGACCCATTCCTCTGTCGCCAAAGACGATGACGATGAGGAGGAGAAGAGCGACTCTCCCTCTGATGGAGGGAGGAAGAAGAGCGCGGCCTCCACAATTCTGGAGGCGGAGGCGCCCAAGAAGGGGAAAGGCCCGCTCGCGGCCAGCTCCGCATGGGACGTCGACAGGAGTCCGGAGCGACGCCCCCGCACTAAGCCTCGGGCCGCATCGTAAGTGTTATGACTCATACATGCCCATAAATCTAACCTCTCCTCTTTGTCGTATTGACATGATTAATTATGCTATTGTAGTCCGGCCCATGACAGCTCCCAGCGATCCTCATCAAGAGGCTCATTGGACTCAAAGGAGATGGCTAGCGAGACACCACCGTCCGCTTACTCTCCCGAGGCCCCGAGAGACGTCGATGTGTTGTCCCGAACAACCTTCCTAGGCCAGGGAGAGGTTCAGGAGGCCGTCAAGGTGGCGCTGGAGGGCGATACCTCGGTCGCTGGACACATGGGGAAACAAGCCCCCATGGAGGCTGATGATGGGGGCCGTACTCGATTCGCCCCCCCTCTCGGAACGGATCCGGAGACCCATATGGCCCCGGAGTCCGACAAGCAGCCTCCATCAAGAGAAGGAGGTGCGCCCGTCCCACCAGTGACCTCTGTCCATCCAGAGGCGCCGGATAATCTGTTGGAAGCGCTACGAGGCGCTTCCATTATGGAAGAACATCGTATCCTTATGGGTACGGTGATTGAGAAGGTTCAGTCCATCAAGAGCAGACTGACCGAAGCCTGTAGCAGCTTGCTGACAGGTTCTGAGGTAAGCGGCGTTTAACCGAGAAAATCTCCACATAGACAGTAGCCCCTGAGACACTGTCCGGTGCTCGGAAAGACAAGCCGGACAGAGGATCAATTAAATTTCATAGGAAACTAACCAAGTGTGTCTGATGTTAATAAGTAGGTGTCGCTACTGGCCGCGACTTCTCATGCTACCGAAGTCTCCGGACTAAAGCAGAAACTGGAGCGGGCTGAAGAAGAGCTTGGCCATGTGAGGAAGCAGCTGGAAGACCATCAAGGTATGCAATGGCTTGCTATATATTCGGAAATAGTAATTGATGTATAAATGATGTAGGGGCCACGACCGAGGTCGAGGCCCTGAAAACGGCCCTGGCCGAAGCCGAGGAGAGAGCCGTCAAGGAGCAGGCCGCTCACAAGAAGCTGAAGGCCCCGCTGAACGAGGTCTAGCAAGAGCTCCAGGATGCGATGAACAAGTACGAGACCCTGGAGGGCGATGTTTAGGCTCGAGAGACCGAACTCTCCAAGGCTCGTCAAAGCACAGAAGCGGCCCGGGTTGAAGCCCAGGGTGCCCTCGAGGAAATCCAAGAGGGTAGGAAGATCGCGGTGGGTAAGGTGTTTAGCATGCAAAGCAAATATATAAAGAAGAAGTATTTCTTACTAACCCGGATTCAAAGTTCTCCAGGGGCCTTCGCAGATCTGCCGCGCAGTGTGTCTAACACCGTGGAGTTCTTCCGAGCCGAAGAAGGCAGCTCCACGGAGAAATTGTTCTGGTCGTAGTATCTTGCGCCAGAGCATCCCGTGCCCTTCACCGATCAGCTGAAACAGCTGGTCGAGCTACATAATGTGGCCGAGCTAGCCATGAAGGATTTGATAATCCAGCTATGGCTAGCCGAAGCTATGGCCCGCATCTACTTCAGGGTCGTGAAGTGGCTGGTGAACGCATGTCCTCGACTGGCTGTCGTCAAGCCATCATCCTGCATTGAAGGTGCATGCATGGCCTTCGCCCACTGCAAGATGTGGTGGGCGAAGATGGATGCCGAGCTGACAAAGGGGCTGCCGGAGGGCAAGGAGCACCGCACACCCGAGCGCTATTTTGCAGATGTCCTAGAGGGGTCTCGGTTTGTAGCAACCCAGCGTGTGCAGGACACTATCTTTGAATGAATGTATTCAAGTTCCTTCTACCTTGTATGATAGAACAAAGTGGGTTTGCAATATAATGCTTGTTATGTTTTAAAAAAATTCCTCCTATGCGGCTGTGTTATGTGAAATCTGAGGGTTTTCCAGTCGTCGGCTTCTGCCCCCACGTAGGTAGTACAGAGGTGTTCGGGATGGAATCTAAACAATCTTGATCCAATTGTATGGACCCTGAAGGAGTTGTTTAGCGCAATGAACCCGGCGAATGCGATTTGTCCGAGTAGTGCGTGATAGCCGCTGCGAAAGGGGACTATGTCAAAGATTAACTGCTCGCTTTGGAAATTGTCCGGGGATCCGAAGACAACCTCGAGCATGACTGAGCCCGTACAACGAGCCTCTACACCTGGTATGACTCTTTGTGGGTTTGATCCGTGATGGATGAATGCCCTTTTTACGCACTATATCCTAATAGAGAAAGTTGAGCCTGCTGCCACCATCCATCAAGACTCGTGTCAGGTGGAACCCATCAACTATTGGGTCCAGGACCAGTGCGGGTGAACCGCCTTGACGGATACTGGTCGGGTAATCCTGGCGATCAAAAGTGATCGGGCATGACGACCATGGATTAAATTTTGGGGCGACTGGCTCTATCGCGTAGACGTCCCTCTGTGCGCGCTTGCGCTCCCTCTTGGGGATGTGTGTAGCATATATCATGTTCACCGTTTTGACCTGAGGGGGAAACTTCTTTTGTCCCCCTGTGTTTGGTTGTAGGGGCTCCTCGTGTCCTCACTCTGCGATCCCTTTTCCTTGTTCTCGGCATTTAACTTGTCGGCTTGCTTAAAAACCCAACAATATCTGTTGGTATGGTTGGCTGGTTTGTCTGGGGTGCCATGGATTTGCCACGGACGGTCGAGTAGGCGGTACAGGCTGGATGGTCCCTGATTGATTCTCTTGTATGGTTTCTTCCGCTGGCTGGACTTGGAGCCACTGAATCTGGCATTGACTGTAGTGTCGTCGGTATTATTACCATTGCTTCGGCATTTCTGTCTGTTACGTCGGAGCTTGTAGTTGTTGTTTTTGGCCTTAGAGGGGCCTGCGTTGCTGGCCGTATTGTTACTACGAGCCAGCCAGCTATCCTCACCCACACAAAACCGGGTCATAAGTGTCGTGACGGCTGCCATAGATTTCGGCTTTTCTTGGCTGAGGTGGCGGGCGAGGCATTCGTCGCGGATGCTATGTTTAAAGGGCGCTAGAGCTTCGGCATCCGGACTGTCGATGATCTAGTTCTTTTTGGTTAGGAACCTAGTCCAAAATTTCCTAGCTGACTCCCCAGGTTGTTGGACTATGTGGCTTAAGTCATCGGCGTTTGGTGGCTGGACATATGTACCTTGGAAGTTGTCAAGGAAGGCTTCTTCCAAGTCCTCCTAGTCGGATCATGGGTGCCGGAAAAACTGTAGCGACCCGACCCGAATGGATCAAGTCTCTGTGCTTAAGTGTCATCCCTGGATCGCTATGCTGACACACAGTACTCGAGGATTTATAACAGAGGTAAATCACATGTATAAAATAACTTAAATACTATTACCTCGATCCAAATAGCAGAAGTAACAAGGTTGTGGATTCCCATCAACACCAACGGCAAAGTTGAGTGTAGAAATCGTAACCCTAACGTATCACTTGCTCGTCGTAAGATATCCTGCAACATGAGACGTTGCAGCCACAAGGGTCGGTACATTGAATGTACTGGCAAATTCACACCAGAGGATAATGATGAATAAAGGCTGTCACTACATGCATATTTGGCTGGTGGAAAGGCTCTAGGGTTATAATGTTTTTGCGAAAAGCCAATTTTTCCCTACTGCAAAGGAATAAATTTTATTTAACTATCATGGTGGTTGTTAAACATTGAGAATGGTTGACAGCATTCTCAATCCCAATTAAGCATCATCATTAAAACCCAACAATATTCATTTAAAGTAACGTGATGAGATTCACATGATAATCCAGGTACTAGATACTCAAGACGTCCATAACCGGGGACACGGCTAATCATGATTAGTTTATACACTCTATAGAGGTTGCGCACTTTTCCACACAAGACTCGATCGCCTCCGTTCGATTTCTCGCACTACATGGTGTTTGAGAAACGGATGACCGAGACATAGTCTTTCAGAAGCGCTAGCACCTTATGATCGGGTAGACCGTACCACCTACATCCCCTACATCTGCTAGTCTACCAATGTAAGAGTTCGCACGACTTAGTCAACTATGCTAGAGCCCATAGTAGCTTGTGGCTGCACACTGAAGTTTCTAGTATGAATAATCTCATGATCCCTTTGAGCCTGGGTGGCGGTCCATAAAAAACAGGCAATCCTGGTCTACCAAGGTGCCTAGACAGGCAATCCTAGAATACCCAGGTGCCTCAATCCACCCAGATGTGTGTTTAAGTTGCCACCTTAAGTAAACCATTAATTAACAATCTCACATCTGTCATGAATACTCTCAAAACCCAATCCACGTCTACGAGCATAGCATGGCAATATAAGCATAATGTAATAGTAACTCCCAAGGGTTTGATAATAAACAGGTAATAGGTACTATCTCAACTACTTCCCATCCCACAATTTAATTAGATCCTAATCATGCAATGTTTGAGGTTTGATCTAATGCAATAAAAACTAGGTATGAAAGAGGTATGATCAAAGTGTGAACTTGCCTGCAATGTTGATGAAGATGATTTGCACTCAAAATCTTGATAGCTCTACTCGTTACACTCTGGTCAATCTATCATAATCAAGCAATAGTAACCACACATAAGCAATCACTCAAAAGACCAGAAAGATCGAAGAAGTCGATTCGAAAAACATCAAAACCAAGCAAATAGCTCTTGCAACATAAAACAATTTCTAACAGTACCAAAATTATTTGAATTTGGCCTTATTAGAAAGTTTAGGTCAAGAGCTTTAATTTGCAAAAAGAATCAACTCAAACGGAGTTACGGATAAAAAGATATGATCAAAAGAAGATTCGAATCAAATCTGTTTGAAACAGATTCAAAAGTTTTCAAAATCTTGTTCAAGTTGGTTTAATTTGTATAGGAGCTCGAGACGAAGATTTAGGCGTTGGTTTTACTGCGTTTGGACAAACGAGCAAAAAGATACGAAGGTTTTAAGATTAGGGACTAATCTGTGACAAAAATAATTGCGAATAGGTCCCTGTCAAAAAAAAGAAAAATATATAAAAATAATAATAATTTTTTTTACCTTCACTATTCCGGCGATCACCGCCGGCGGCGCTGGCGAGAGGCGGCAGCGCTGCTACAGGGCAAGGGCGGGGTGAGGTGTAAAACTAGCGCCCGGGGGCGGCTTATAAAGGCCTCGGGTGGGAGGAGTCGGCCCGGGCACGCTGTGTAGGTCGGTTCACTTTTTTTTTAATTCGGAAAGAGGAAAAACAGAGAAAAGAAATATGAAACGGAGTCCAAAAATTATGAAATAAATTTCTATGGTCTTCTAGAAATATTTACGACTAAGTGAACATTTTTCCGGACCAAAATAAATACATTAAAAAATGCATTTTTTCCTAAATTAAGAAAATAAACTCTGAATAAAAATCCAATAAAATTATTTTGACTCTAAATTACTTTTCCAATATTTTTCAGGTATTTTTGAGGAAGTCCTATTGTCCTCTCTCTTTATTTTATTTTGAGAAATAATCGGAAAGAATTTAATATGGTCAAAATAGATCCAGTTTCATATTTGAATTAAGTTCAAAATGAGTTTTAAATAAAACCCCAACTCTCTCATGTTGGTCCTTGAGTTGCTTAGGTTTTCTGGATCACCAAATCAAATAAAACAAAATGCATAAAAATAAAGAATGCAAATGAATAATCCACATGGTAACATCCAAATTGAAATTTATTTTCAAAAGGACGTTTAATTGGATTTCTTTGAAACTTCCAACTCATATTTCATATAATTTGAAGAAGTCATTTTATCTTCTCTCATGAAAATCATTGAGTTGCATAAAGTTTCTGAATTGTAAATGTTTCCAAATGGAATTCAAATATTTTCAAAAACCCTTTTCATTTAATTAAATGGAAGAAGTCATATCATCTTCTCTGTAGGGTTTTGTAGTTGAAAATAATTTGAATTCAGGAGATCATAAAATGCAAATGTGAAAGTTCGGGAAAGTCCTTTTATTTAGTCTCATTTAACTTTCAAAAAGCTTCGAATTTCACTCACTTTCAGTCAATTAATCAAACAATCAATCTATCTATTTATTATAACATTCCAAAATTTAGAATTTTGGGATGTTACAAACCTACCACCCTTAAAATGAATCTCGTCCTCGAGATTCGGAGAGGCTAGAAAGAAATAGGTTGGGTTTGGGGTCTTCTCAAAATCCATCGATCATCACCCTTAGAAACATTGTTACGGTCCCATCAATACTCATATACTCCATCCTTATTCTTGACGGGGCCGGTCTTCTCAGATTCTCGGCAAATTCCTTCTCTGGGCTCTTCCGGTAGTGGCATAACCTTTTCCTCAATTCTTCTGTCCTTTCCTCTTGGTAAGGTTATTCCGAGATTGGGTCTTCTTAGCTGACGGGTCTAGCGCCAAAACTAAACAACTATCAATATCTCATGGTGGTCAACAATTTATGGTTTCTCCTACAGGAAATGTGTCTGGGTTGAATCTCACCGTATAACCTATGGTTGGCAACAACTGTTGTGTACAAGGGGAAAATACTTATACCATTCTAAGTTTAAACAGGGTTTTGATCGTCGTCTCTTTACTATAGGTAAGTCACTCAGATTTACCATCCCACATAGCAAGGAGAATAATAAGAGTAAGTCGGTATGGTGATCAATCCATCCCGCAACCAAATCATTACCTTGTATACGGTTTAGCAAATCTCGCATTCTAACACTCGGTCATCCTCACAAGCATTTCAGAATTTCTCTTGTCGAGGAACCAAGTTCGGATAAATCCATAGATTCTGCAAGCCAAACAACCATCTATCGTTCCTTCACAACTCTCAGGTTTTGCGTAATTCCTATAAGATTGTCTATCGATAAAACGTAACTCCTTCCAGGGTTTTTCCTTCAGCAAGAGTGTGCTTGCTTCCTGGCAGGTTCTGGGGCCTGTGGGTTATGGCCCATCTCATCACTTGCAAACCTTGAACTCATCATCGGGGCAACGGATCTCTAATCCAACATCTAACTTCCAGCTTCCAAGTATACTAAAATCCATCCAGTTGTATTGTCTTCCTTCCTTCTGTTGGTACCAAAATAAGATGTGATTACTCAGACTCATCATGGAATTTCCATTGATCCATATTTCAAACATCATACCTCCTTTATATCCAATAGTAATTCATCTATTCATTCTCGTGGTATATCCCACATACCGAAACAAGACTCATTCTTATTTTGCCAAAAATCCACTTCGTGGTATATCATTCTCATTTCCATGGGTCAAGTGTCCTCACAGGGTACTACCACCCTTAAAATGACACAAACTCATCCATAGACCATATTTCTCATATCCTCGAAAACGGTCAAAATCTTCCTTCACAGAGTAACAACTCATAAGATCCAATCAGTACTAAGGATGCTAACTTTATTGGTCCTCTAATTACTAAATTCTCTTGCATAGCACTTCTTCAACTGGGAAACATGAAACACATCATGAACTCTTGATAGTCCTTCGGGTGACACCAACTTGTTGGCCACTTCTCCCATACTCTCCAAAACTCGGTATGGTCCTACAAATCTCGGGGCTACCTTTCCCTTAACTCCAAATCTATTAACTCCTCGCAGAGGGGACACACGAAGACATGCTCTGTCTCCAATTTCATAGACTACCTCCTTGCATTTTTGAGTCTGCATAACTCTTCTGTCTGGACTAAGCTACCTTCAGTCTATCTCGAATCAACTTATCATTTTCTTCTGACTCCTTGATCACATTTGGTCCAAACAACTGACGGTCTCCAACTTCATCCCACATCAATGGTGTCTGGCTCCTTCTCCCATACAAAGCTTCAAAAGGGGCCATCTTCAAACTGGCTTGGTAACTGTTGTTGTATGAGAACTCCGTGTAAGGAAAATTATTATCCCAACTGGATCCATAATCTAATGCACAAGCTCCCAACATGTCCTCCAGAATCTGTTTGACTCTCTCGATTTATCCTTCTGTCTGCGGATGAAAGGGTGTACTGAACTCTAGCCTAGTACCCAAGGTCTGGTGCTGCTGATTCCAAAATTTTGAGGTAAACTGTGTTCCTCTATCTGATACGATGGTCCTCGGAACTCCATGCAGACATATGATCCTGGTCAAATATATCTTGGCCAACTTCTCATTTGTATAGGTGGTTTTTACTGGGATAAAGTGAGCCACTTTGGTCAAGCGAATCAACTACTACCCAGATAGAATCATGTCCCGTTCGGGTTCTGGGAATTCCGATAAAAAAATCCATGCCAAGTTTATCCCTCTTCCATTCGGGTATCGGCATAGGCTGTAACAATCCGGATGGCTTTTGATGCTCTGCCTTCACTCTCTGACATACATCACATATGGCTACATACTCGGCAATATCCTTCTTCATCCCCGTCCACCAGAAACGTTCCTTCAAATCCAAATACATCTTGGTGTTTCCGGGGTGTATCAAGTATGGTGAGTCATGAGCCTCCTGAAGTATTAACTTCTTGATCTTTGCATTGTTGGGCACATATACATGGTCCTCGAACCATAAGGTGTCGTGCTCATCCTTACGAAAACCTTTGGCCTTTCCTTTGCTCATACTCTCTTTTACATCAGCAATCTCTTTGTCATCCTTCTGAGCTTCACAGATCTTTCCCAACAATGTAGACTGAACTTCCATTGCTGCAACAAAACCTTTGGGAACAATCTCCAACCGAAGTTCCCTGAGATCCTCGGCTAACTCCTTTGGTAACCTCTGATTATGAGGGTATTCGTCCTTGTTTTTTTATGGTTGTGTCCTATTTCTCCTCAAAGCTTGTCTGCACAAGGTTTCTCCATATCCTTTCTGTCGGAGTAAGTAACCACGGGTAGCCTAGTCGGCTCCCCCTGGCCTTTCTGAAAAAATTATGAGCCGATCTGGCTCTTAAGAATCCAAGACATGGGGCCGCCTTCCCCTGGCTGGCTATCTCCCAGGCCGGCTATTGGAAGGCGGACCGACTTCAGTCCTCATGAAGAAAGCCGCGGGAGGGCCGGCTCCGAGGAGCCGGCTGCGAGAAGGCCGACTCCAAGGAGCCGGCTCCCATAAATCGGTCAAGACCGTACCCCCGAAGTCTGCATCCACATAACGGCGATGTGACAGGGCGTGGCTACAGTGAAACCTGTCACCCCCGAATCCCGGGGCGCGCCTGGCACAGTGCGCCGTACGGGTGGCCATGACCCGTTTGGCGCGACACTGTTGCCACACTGACCCTGATGTCATACACGATGGGCTACCAGTACAGCCCATGGGCGGTGGGCCCCTTCAGGTAGAGAGACACCTGAAGGCGGCCTAGCCTCCCCCAGTCGGCCCGAGACGGAGCTGGCTCTCTCCAGCCGGCTTGCCACCCCCTCGAAGGAGACGGCCCATTAAGGAGACAAGACGCGGTGAGGCTACGGTGGTCACCCGCCGGACAGCAGCACTGTAGCCATGCTTACCTCGGCGAAGGCCTCGTCACCAAGATTGAGCAACAGTCACCAGCCATCGACAAGGCCCTGGATAGTGGGGCCTACCTGTCGACCAGGGAGCCGGCAGTCGGCGGGCCCCAGCAGCCGGCGCAGAAGCCGGAGAGTGAAGACACGGACGGCTGGGCCCCACGCCCAGCCGGATTACCATTGTACCCCCGGGGGGTAGGCCTATATAAACCCCCCGGGACACCCATGCAAAGGGTTGATCCCTGCTAGTTTTAGACACCACGTAGGGAGGAGAAGAGAGCAAGCAGAGCCCTTCTTCATCCTCTCGCCAAACAGCTCAAGGAGCTTCGTGTAGCTACTTGTTCATCTAGTGATCATGCGGAGACCCCGCGGAGCAGCAGTAGGGGTGTTATCTCCACGGAGAGCCCCGAAGCTGGGTAAGATTCGCCGGCGTGCATGTCTTCGCCTCATCCCGTTTCCAGGCACCGGTGATGTTTTACTGGCTCCCACAATGATAAGCCACCCGCTGGCATATGTCGCACCTACCACCCGACACTTTCCATAAGGCCTCAACTTCTGGGACACAAGACGAGATATTTGCAGAGTCAACTTAAATTCTTCCCAAGTGGTTACTCTTTGACATCCATTGATGGTTTGGTACATCCTCCACCAAGTAACAACAACTCTTACAAAGCACTGAATAACCAACTTTGTGTAACCCTAGCCCCCTCCAGTGTTTATATAAACCGGAGGGTTTAGTTCGTAGGACAACAGACAATCGTACCATAGGCTAGCTTCTAGGGTTTAGCCTCTATGATCTCAGGGTAGATCAACTCTTGTAATACTCATATCATCAAGATCAATCAAGCAAGACGTAGGGTATAACCTCCATCGAGAGGGCCCGAGCTTGGGTAAACAATGTGTCCCCAGCCTCCTGTTACCATCCGCCTTAGACGCACAGTTCAGGAACCCCTACCCGAGATCCGCCGGTTTTGACACCGACATTGGTGCTTTCGTTGAGAGTTCCACTGTGTCGTCATCATAAGGAGGGATGGCTCGTCTCGTTGTCAAGGAGAACATCACCTCTGGGGGAGCCCTGGCTGTAGGCCAAACTCTCCGACTAGGCGGCTTCGTCATGACCGCCCGCTCGGCCGCTGCGCCGACGATGACTTCTCGGGTCATCGAAAATAGCCTCCACATTGTCTCAAAATTCACCGAGAAGATGGAACCAATGGAGCTCTCCTCTTTGAATGAGCTCCTGGATCGCATCGCCGCTCTGGGAGTCGCTATGGACTATGATCGGATTGGGCCTAAACCTGACCAAAGTGAGATTAACTCTCCGCCGGTCACCCATCAGATAGCGGTGGTGGAGGAGCAATGCGGCGAGTCTTCCTCTATCCTGAGGACGAACTATGTCCGGATTCCCAAGATCTCCAAGCCAGATACCCGTCCACGAGACGACATCGCCTTAACCCTGAACCTAGAATCAGGCAGTATGCCGAACCTGCGGGGCAACATCCCAGAGCCCGAACTTCCAAGATCGGAAACTACCCCGCCCCTGGGTCTCAGATTGGGTCAAGGTCTGGACTTAAATCCATAGGTTCAAAAATCCACGGAAACTCCCCCACCCCTGGGTCTCCGACTTTGATGGCTCTAAAATGCTGGCTGGTCTAGGGGCTGGCATCGTCCTGACGTCCCCCACCGGAGATACAGTCCAATACATACTCCAAATACTATACACATACTCCAACAACGCAGCCGAATACGAGGCCCTATTACACGGTCTCCAGATGGTAGTTTCCATTGGCATTCAACGCCTGGAGGTACGTGGGGACTCAAACCTCGCAATATCTCCAATAAATGGAGACTTTGATGCGAAGAATCCGAAAATGGCGGCATATCACAACATCGTCCTCAAAATGTGAGCTCGGTTCGAGGGGTTTGAATTCCACCATGTGGCTCGGGAAAACAATCAGGTGGCGGATATCCTCGCCCGTATCGGTGCTAAGCGTGATTCTGTCCTACCTAACATCTTCTTGGAAAGGTTGTTTAAGCCATCCGTGGTATGGGAAGGGGACACCGGTAACAATATTACAGACCCGGCCACAACACCAAATACCGAACACTCTGACACAATCAGAGGCTCTGCCATCGAAATAACACCTTCAGTCCACATGATAATGGCCGTCATCGCCCCGTGGACAAAACCATTCCTAGTCTACCTAACCAGGCAGGAACTACCCGAGGACCAGAATGAGGCTCGCTGCATAGTGCGGCGATCTAAAGCCTACAAGGTCCACGAGGGAGAGCTTTATAAGAAAAGCACTACCGGAGTCCTTCAAAGGTGCATCTCCGAAGAGGAAGGGTGGAAGCTTTTGGCAGAAATCCATGCTGGACTCGGCGGCCACCACACCGCAGCCCGGGCCCTTGTAAGCAAGGCCTTCCGTACATGTTTCTATTGGCCGATGGCCTGAGTAGATGCACGGTATCTGGTCCAACATTGCGTCGGTTGCCAGCTTTTTGCCAACCAAAGCCATATGCCGCCTATCGCTCTCCAAACAATCCCCATTACTTGGCCCTTTGCGGTCTGGGGCTTGATATGGTCGGACCCCTCAAAGGGGGAACCCATAAGAAAAAATACTTACTGGTCATGGTGGATAAATTCACCAAATGGATAGAAGCCAAACCCTTCAAAACGGCTGAATCCGGACCGGTGATAGACTTCATATCTGGGGTTGTACACCGTTATGGCATCTCCCACAGCATCATCACTGACAACGGCACGAACTTTACAGCCGACGAGGTAAAACTTTGGTGCAGCAACATGGGCATCAAGCTTGATTATGCTTCTGTCTATCACCCGCAAACTAATGGTCAAGTCAAGCGAGCAAATGGTCTTATCATGAGCGGCATCAAACCCAGATTAGTGCGGTCCTTAAAGGAATCAAACACGCACTGGGTAGAGGAGCTGGACTCTGTACTATGGGGGCTGCAGACCACGCCGAATCGCACTACCGGATACACACCATTCTTTATGGTGTACGGCGCAGAGGCGGTTCTACCCTGTGACATAATTCATGACTCACCTCGAGTGCGCATGTACGAAGAAAAAGAGGCCGAGCTCGATCGGCAGGACAGTTTGGACGCCCTGGAGGAGGAGCGCGAAGTAGCAAAAGCCCGTTCCGCATTCTATCAGCAACGGGATCGAAGATATCAAAGCAGAGAAGTACGGGCCAAAACCTATAACGTTGGCGAACTAGTTCTACGCCTGCCGGAGAAGAAAAAGAACAAGCTCAAGCCCAAATGGGAAGGTCCCTTCATTATTGACCAGGTTCTGACCAGTGGAGCGTACCGTCTGCGGGATGCATCGGACAATCGACTCGAGCCAAACCCATGGAACGCAGCCAGACTCAGAAGATTCTATGCCTAGTGCCGGACTCTATGTTCATCTCCTTACCCCCGTCAATTTTTTGCGTATCATTTATCTGTCTTTTCTCTCTTTCTCTCTTCTTTTTTTCTTCTCCTCAAGGCCTTAAAAGGCTAACTTGTGTCTTGGTTACACAATCTTGACGCGCCAACCGCGCTCATTATACCTGGGGGCTTCTTATACATAAGCTTAATATAACTATTTTTCTGGGCTTTATGCCCCACACATGTGTTATTCTTCCACATGTACCTTTTTCGCCATTATATGCATCAATATGACTTAAGTTTTGGCCAAGCTGGGTTGCCTGGCTCTTGTATTTATGCCCTACGTTCCCGTTAATTCAGCTAGGGCATATGGGGAGCACCTCTGCGATTGTTACTGCCGGGTCAGCCGGATGTGTACCTCAGACTGGGTGAAGCCGAAAGCTAGCGTTCTTAAGGGAATATTCGGTCGGTGAACAAAAGATGACTTTTATTTCTTTTGACACATGCCCCCAGATGTAATAGCCTACATCTCTTTTCGCAGTTCGGACATGCACATTAGGGCATGCGTACCCAGGGAAAGGAACCCTTAACGAAACTATTCTCCCTGGAAGATGTTTCTTACTATCCATGTAATATAACATAGATAGTTGGGTACTTGTCTGTTCAAGCACTTATGACCCCTACGTCTGGTTTCCATGCATACCCCGGTTTTTACATAACCGAGCGGGTATTCGGATACACTCCGGACTATCGGGTCCAGAGGTCGAAGCAAAAAGGTCCGCCATGACAAATGATTTACAATCCGGCTAGGGACATTATATATGTCACTTAAAGTACACATTCACTTAGACTGACTAAATTCTTCTTCTATACCATCCAACAGGCTATCTAGCCTACAATCCTGTTGGGAAAACTTTGCGGCTAATTCTACTTGGTCATATACCAAACTGACGGGGATCTCTTTCCCATCGGGCCTCACAGGTCCGACCTCGGTCATGTGGTTTGGGTCAACTTTGGTATATCGCGTCTTCACCATGGCCTAGGCTTCCCTTGCACCTTGTCGTCAGGCTGATATCTTCCATAATCGGAAGCGCCGCCGCGCTCCCTTGAGCTTCTCTATAAGCTCCCCCATGCCTCCTAGCGGGGAGGCGGATAGCCACAAGGCTTGGGCAATACCCTGCATCGCCTGCCGAACTTGTTCGTGCAGTTGTAAGAGCTCTGGTAGAAGATCACCCGCAGACCCGGGCATCTCCTCCGCGGGACGACCCGTCAGCATACCTGCAGACATAACTCTGTTAGCCGACTTCTTCGCCAAACTCTTTCAAAATTTCATTCAAGCACTTACTGAAAATGTCGCGTCGAAGCCGCTTGTTCTCGTTCACGGAGTCCGCAAGTTGGGCTCGGACATCTTTCAGTTCCACGCCTAGCCGGATATAGGTGTCCTGGAGATTATTTTTCTCCCGCTGACCCGCGTAAGCACGCGCTCGCCAGCATTTAGCTGTCGGTTACCATGTTGTGCATTCTTTGGCACGGCCTCCGGATTCATTCCGGACTCATCTACAACATCTATTGTTAGATTTGCATGCATGCCGCATACTATCTGGTACCTATCATTCTTTGCAATGGAAACAAGTGTTACCAGCAGGGGCCTTCTCAGACTCCTTCAACGCGGCAACCGCGGCCCGTAGCTGGGCTTTGCACTCTTCCAGCTCTTGAGACAATTGGGTATTCTTCTCTGTAAGAACCTGCACAAATAATGATCCTTAAGTCAGTTGTGTCAACTGTTTCAAGTCTCAGGGGCTACTGATATATATAATCGTCAGATTTTCCTACCCGTATATCCTTTACATACTGGTCCGTGGCTCTGGCAAGACCATTTTGAGCAGCACGGATGTACACGTCTCCTGAGTTGAAGGCATCGAACGCCTCTTGGGAGAAACAAGCGTCACGAAGTACGGCCCGGCGACGCCTGTGATTCATGCTGCTCTCCACTTCGGAATTTGTAGCGGATATTCTATCCGCATCCTCTGTAGGAGGAGCATCCGGCGTTCGCCCCGTGTTAGCTTCCGCCTCTATGTCCGGCCCTGCAGCCCGACTGGTGGAGGCGTGATCGGCAACCTCTCCGGATATAGTCCAGCGAGCGTTTTTCCTACTAGGAAACATGGACGTCATTATATTTTAAGAAAGACAACAACAACGGAGCGAGGTTCTGTATCATACCTCTGTGCCGGCGTCTCAGTCCTGACCACCTTACTTTTTGGGCTACCTGGCTTCGGTGTCCCTTGTTGGTGAGTCACTGCGGGTTTGGGATGGTGTCCCAAGGGCCTTCCCTGTAAAACACCACATGTGTACGGTAGGTGAAGTGCATAAAAGGGGATCCTTCTCAGAAGTTGGGGCTCCAGTTTTTCTTACATGCGATGCAAGGAGTAGCCCAGGATAGTCGGCTATGATGGCCACCATGGCATCATCGTAGCTCAACTGATGGAATGTCCTGTCAATCAGCTCCACAAATATGTCCGGATCCTCTTCGAGTCTGGGATCGAGGGCCCGGTCAGGGTCCTATGGTTGTGGAGGTGGGATGTTGACCTCACTTACAGCTTTTCGCTGTTCCTGCCATGAAACGGCAAGGTGAGTATTTATGACGAAGAATGCGGGAAGTTGGGAGTAAAAAGTGACAGCTCACCCAGCTTGGAGGGTTGTACATGGAGAATCCATCCCGTGGCTTAATACGGATGAACTCCTCTTCCTCTCCCTTAAACAACTCAGACAGAATTTTTGCTAGAGCAGCAGCGGAGTCCGGTCCCTTACGCCCGCAGTGGGTGGCATCATCTACCCCGTTAAAGCGCCACATGGGGTGCCCTCGATATTGAAGTGGTTGCACCCCCCACATTATACATATTGACATAACCTCAATTATTGTCAATCCTGATTGAGCCATCGCTTTTATCCGGCCCATCAGGTAAAGGACTTCTCCGTTATCTTCCTCCTGAGGGCTCCGTGGGCGCCAGCTTCGGTGTTTCTGCAAAGGGGCATTGTCGAACTCGGGAAGACCCCTCCGAATAGGATCTGGAAGGGGGACGTCCTCCATATAAAACCACTCCGAAGGCCAGTCTTTGGACGTCTTCTTTGCGGTACCGGACAGGTATCCGGCCCTGGCGATGCGCCATATTTCGGCTCCGCCCACTTGATATATTGATCCCTCCTGTGTATGGGGCACAAGGCAGAATAGCCTCTTCCACAGCTCGAAATGAGCTTCACAGCCCAGAAATAGCTCACAAAGGGAAACATAACCAACAATGTGTAATATGGAAGCAGGGTGAAATTATGCAGCTGGAGGCCGTAAAACTCTAGGAGCCCGCGGAGGAATGGATGGATTGGAAATCCAAGTCCCCTTAGTAAATAAGGGACAAGGCATACCCGCTCCCCCTTGGAGGAAGCTCTTCGCTTGCTCCCCGCCATTATAGGTGGCGAGCCCGGCTCGAACGGGGACCATATATGCTAGAGGGAGAAATCCCTGGGTCTGTAACTCTACTAATTAGTTGTGCGGGACGGAACACTTCTCCCAATCACCGGGCTTAGGGCTACGGGAGCGGGAGGAGGAGCTTTGATGGCCGGCCATGTTGGAATGGATTTTTCCGAGCGCGCTCCGATGGATACTCGCCGTGGGAGGATGGTGTGGTTTGGATCTAAGAATACATGTATCTTTAATAGACAGTTTACTTATATGGCTAGGGTGGCGAATGTAAAAATGCCCTGGCTCCTCGCATTCGCTCGACACATGGAAGATAGCCCTTATCGGGCGCAGAAGCCAAGAAGTGCAACATTTATGGGGAGCCGGATGCTACTCAGCAGATATTCAGAATTTGGAGAAGAACCCGCCTTGCAATGCCGAAGACAATCTGCACGCCGGACTCATTGTCATTGAAGCCTGGTTCGGGGGCTACTGAGGGAGTCCTGGATTAGGGGGTCTCCAGACAGCCGGACTATATCCTTTGGCCGGACTGTTGGACTATGAAGATACAAGATTGAAGACGTTGTCCCGTGTCCAGATGGGACTCTCCTTGGCGTGGAAGGCAAGCTTGGCAATATGGATGTGTAGATCTCCTCCCTTGTAACCGAATTCGTGTAACCCTATCCTCCTCCGGTGTTTATATAAATCGGTGGGCTTAGTCCGTAGGAAAACAAACAATCATTCCATAGGCTAGCTTCTAGGGTTTAGCCTCTACGATCTCGTGGTAGATCAACTCTTGTAATACTCATATCATTAAGATCAATCAAGCAGGACATAGGGTATTACCTCCATCGAGAGAGCCCGAACCTGGGTAAACATCGTGTCCCCAGCCTCCTGTTACCATCCGCCTTAGAATCACAGTTTGGGAACCCCTACCCGAGATCCACCGGTTTTGACACCGACAGTCACCTTGGGGATCTTGGTTCGCATGCTATTGAAGCGCTGAATGTACTTCTCCGGGGTCTCTCCTGGTTGTTGCTTGATGCGGCACAGGTCACCTGCACCCGGGGGGCAGTCGCAAGTGCCCTGGAAGTTGGCGATGAAGCGGTTGTGCATCTCGTCCTAGGAGGAAATTGAGCCTGGAGGCAGGTTCAGGAGCCAGGAGCGGGGGCCATCCTTGAGAGCCATGGGAAACCAGTTCGCCATGACTTTCTCGTCGCCGTTGGCCACCTTGATGCTCAGCTCGTAGAGCTACAAGAGCTCCGCGGGGTCGGGGCTGGCATCGTCGCGAGGAGGCAGATCTGGCTTGAACTTGCCCGGCCAGGTGACGCTGCGCAGCTCGGGGGTGAAGGCGCGGCAGCCGGCCATGGTCACAGGGGCCCGCCTTGGAGGTGGAGCTTGGTCTTGGCATCCGCGTGCCGCTATGGCAAGCGGCACGGGGCCTTGCCGCAGCAAACGATCCTGGCATGGCTGAGCGAGGAGTGGCGGAGCGTTCGATTGCGGTCGAGGGACTTCTTGGCAGCTTCTTTCTTCACGCGTGGGCGCTGGACGCGGTGGGTCACGCCGTGGGGCCATGTTCCTTGGCAATAGGGTGCCGTCTTGGGGCAGAGGTGGTGGAGGTGCTTCATGAGCTATGTCGCCCGTGGCTGGCGGAGGGCGAGGCAGGGAGTGGGACGGCGCAGGGGAGCCCCCTGCGACGTGGACAAGCTCAGCGATGCGGTCAAGCCAGTCCTCGTAGAGGTCGTCGACTGGGCGGTAGTGTAGGAGCTCGCACGCCATGAGGAGCGCTGCCCGTGCGTCGGCGGGAACGCGACGAGCGTGAGACAATGAACTAGCGGGAGTCAGCGATGGGGTGGCGGTGCGGCCGTCCTGTCGCACCGAGGGGTGCAGCGAGGATGCTTGCTGCTTGCTCCCCGCCGTGCCGGTGGCGGTGTTGGCGGCAGGCAACGGAGAGCGACGGGTGGCCCGCCGACAGGTGCCGGCTGAGCCACGCGGGTGGCGAGGGCAGCCCGGCGCTCGGCACGGGCGCGACACGCGTCGTCCATGGAGACGATGAAGCGATGTGATGCGGAGCGACGGGAAGGAAGCTTCAGCGCACCCCTACCTGGCGCGCCAAATGTCAGATCACGGGTTCCGGAAAAACCCTTAAGGTTCGAACACTGGGGTGCGCGTGAAGATCTCCCCCCTATTGATCCGCGTCCTAACTTAGCTAACATCTCACGAACTAACTCGACGAACTCGCAACACAAAGGACACAAGATTTATACTGGTTCGGGCCACCGTTGTGGTGTAATACCCTACTCTAGTGTGGTGGTGGTGGATTGCCTCGTGGGCTGAGGACGAATAGTACAAGGGGAAGAACAGCCTCCTGAGGTTGAGGTGTTCTTGTGCTTGGTGAACTAGTTGTTGTTCCGGTGGATTTGAGACGAGTCCCCTGCCTACTGTGGTGGCTAATCCTATTTATAGAGGCCATGGTCCTCTCCCGAAATATTGAGCGGGAAGGAATCCAACAATGGCCAATTCGAAAGGGGACAGCTAGTACAAGCTATCCTGACAAAAGCAGTCTTCTCCCGCCAAAGGCTCTGGTGGTGACGTCATCTTGGGCTCCACGGTGACCTCCGTCTTGCCGTCCTTCAGGTCTTGGTCTCGTTGCACCAACATGGCAACCTTTTCTTGATGCCTCGGTACTCCGTGCCTGCGCTTGCCCCTTAGCACCAAACAGGAAACAAAGACGCTGCCTGCGCTGGCGCCCGCCTGGTCTCGATCGTCATGGCTTACGTCATGCGAACCTCGTGAGGTTTGCCCGACCTTGAACTCTCCGCCCCTCGCGAGCCGGCCTGGTGAGGCCGCTCCTGAGGACGTCTTGTGCCATCCGCCTCGCGAGTCCTGGCCCCTCACAAGGGTCTTGGTTCCTTGTTAATGAAGATGGGTCGTACAGGCCTGCCAGCAAAGCCACACCGTGGGCAGCAGGCAGGCAAGTCTGGGACCCCCGTTCCCAGAACACCGACACTCCCAGCTACGAATAGAGTTTTCAGGCAGGCTGTTTAACCAGTGCTGAGCTGGCCCTTCGACCTTTAGTGGGTGGTATTTGATAGCGTGGAGGTCATCTCCGCAGCCATGTGGATATGGAGAATAAAATCCTCGATCCATACCGCGGGGTCGGTTGTTCCGTCGTATGATTCAATGCTAACGGGTTTGAACCCTTCGGGGAATTCGTGATCCATTACTTCATCGGTGAAGCAAAGAGGGTGTGCGGCACCTCTATATCGGGCCGCGTCACGATGTAGCTCCGATGGAGTCCGTCTACGGTTGTCGGCTCGGGTGTGACTAGGTTTGTCACATCCGAATAGGTAGCCATCATCACGTGTTGAGGAACGTCCTCGCGATCCATAAATCTATCGGGTATATCCTGCTCTACTATCCAGAGTCTGCCGGAGGTCGTGTGTATGACCCCGAACTGTTTGTCTCTATTTTTTCATGGTGGCGGGGCAGGTTGCTGTTCGGCTTGAGTTGCCGCTCTATCCCGACCACGAGGTGGTCGGTCCACCGCACTGTCCCGACTGCGTACTGTTCGGTTGGCCGCATTACGCGAGGGAAGTATGGGCTTCGGCGCCTCTTCACCGAACTGTGGTAGCAATCTTCGTTTTGGGTAACTCTTGGCTGGGCGCTTGAGACCGTATTCTTCGGCTGTGAGAACGTCAGTCAACCTCTCGACGAGCAGATCTTGGTCAGCTTGAAGCTATTGCTCCTTCTTTTTTAGGGTCCTTGTGGTGGGTATTAGCTGGCGCTTGAAGCTCTCCTACTCGAGAGGTTCCTCAGGCACGATGAAATCTTCGTTGCCGAGGCTTTCCTCATCCTCACAGAGCAGATAATAACTACCATCCTCCGAGTCGTTGGGCCTGGCCTGTTCATCAGGGCTGGCTTGCCCGTTTTTCTTGCTCCTCCTGTTCGGATGTTACCTCAGCAAGGTCTTCATTGTTTTCAGCATCGTCCAGAGTATTGTCTTCTCCGGTGCCGGTATTAATGTCCTTTGAATGAGGTGACTTAGAGCGGCGCCAACGACGCCGGCATTTTTGCTGTGTCTCTCGAGGTTTATTCTCAACTAGATTTTCTTTGTCATTGCCACTATTCTCCTTTGGTGCATCCACCATGTATACATCGTACGAGGAAGTGGCTGTCCAACGTCCGGTGAACGACGGGTCCTGGGCCTCTTCCTCTCTTACATCATCGTCCATACAGTCGATGGCATCGGAGCCGTAATCGAGCATGTCAGTTAAGTCTTCAACAGTGGCTATAAAGTGGGTGGCGGCTGGGGAGCGAAATTCCCTGTTATCAGCTTCTAGTTTGAACCGGATATATTTCAGCTGTGAGTCCCCCATCAAGGGCAGGTTCTTTAATGATCTTAGCACATCGCCCAAGGGTGAGTGCTGGAAGATGTTTGCGGCGCTGAACTCGAAGATCGATAAACGATCAAGTTCGGCATCTGTGGACTCACATGGTTCAGAACATACACCCAGAGACGAGTCCGGGATTCCGGTGACACAAATATTGTGTGAGTTTAAGTCCATGTGTGGCTCCAACGCCGGGGAATCTATGGCCTCCGTGGTGGGGTTGAACCTCCAGTCCTTAGATGGCTCCGTATGCTCCGGATCTAGGGCCAGAGCAGTTACAGGAGTTATCTCCTGAATGTGGTCTGATGACAGATTTAGGTCATGTTCATCGAGGTGACCAGGAGCGATTGCCGCGATCTCGAATCCAGCAAAGATCAAGTCTCCACGGATGTCCGCAACATAGTTCAAGCTCCCAAATATGACATGATGGCGAGGGGCGTAGCAATTGAATCTGCTCCAGATGGCCAAACGAGTTGGCCCGTAGTGCGAAGCCACCGAACACGAAAATCTGTCTAGGGAGGAAGGTTTCTACTTGGACAGTATCATTGTTGATGATTGAAGGGGCCATCGAAGCTTTTGAGGACGGCACAGTGGAACTCTCAATGAAAGCACCAATGTTGGTGTCAAAACCGGCGGATCTCGGGTAGGGGGTACCGAACTGTGCGTCTATGGTCGATGGTAACAGGATACAGGGGACACGATGTTTACCTAGGTTTGGGCCCTCTCTATGGAGGTAATACCCTATGTCTTGCTTGATTGATCTTGATGAATATGAGTATTACAAGAGTTTATCTACCACAAGATCGTAATGGTAAAACCCTAGAGGTCTAGCCTGTATGACTATGATTATGAATATATCTCTCTCCTCCAGAGTAAGTCCTCCGATTTATATAGACACCGGGAGGATCTTGGGTTACACAAGGTCGGTTACAAAGAAAGGAACCTACATATTTGGTCGCCAAGCTTGCCTTCCATGCCAAGGAGAGTCCCATCCGGACATAGGTGTGGTCTTAGGTATTTGTATCTTCAGAGCCCATCAGTCCGGCCCATGGCTAACAGGCCGGATGGCCGAGGACCCCTTAGTCTAGGACTCCCTCAGTCATAGATGTGACCTTCGGCAGGACCTGAATAATAGAGCAGGACATACCAGATCGATCTATGGATCGCGAGGATGTGCCTCGACACGTGACGACGGCTATCTATTTGGATGTGACAAACCTAGTCATGCGCGGGCTGAAAACCGCAGACGGACTCCATAGGAGATATGTCGCGATGTGGCCCGATATATAGGCGGCGCACACCCTCTTTGCTTCACTGACGAAGTAATGGAGCATGAATTCCCAGAAGGGTTTAAACCCGTGAATATTGAATCATACGATGGAACAACTGATCCCGCAGTATGGATTGAGGACTTTCTTCTCCATATCCATATGGCTCGCGGAGATGACCTCCATGCTATCAAATACCTCCTGTTAAAAATTAAAGGGCCAGTTCGGCACTGGTTAAATAGTTTGCCTGAAAACTCTATTGGCAGCTGGGAGGATTTGGAAGACGCCTTCCGCAACAACTTCCAAGGTACATATGTCCGGCCACCAGATGCCGATGACTTAAGCCATATAGTTCAACAGCTCGGAGAGTCAGCCAGGAAATTCTGGACTAGGTTCTTAACTAAAAAGAACCAGATCGTCGAATGTCGAGATGCCGAAGCCCTAGTGGCCTTTAAACACAGCATCCACGACGAATGGCTCGCCTGCCACCTTGGCCAAGAAAAGCTGAAGTCCATGGCAGCCCTCATGGCACACATGACCCGCTTTTGTGTGGGTGAGGATAGTTGGTTGGCCCGTAGCAAAAACAATGCAAGCGACACCGGCACCCCTGAAGCGAGAAATAGCAATGACAAGTCCCGACTCAACAGACACAAGCGTCGAAACAACAATGACAACACCGATGATACGGCGGTCAATGCCGGACTCAGTGGCTCTAAGTATGATCAGTGGAAGAAGCCGTTCAAAAAGAACAATTCGGGCTCATCCATCTTGGACCGCATACTCGACCATCCGTGCCAGATCCATGGCACCCCAGACAAACCACCCAATCGTACCAATAGAGATTGTTGGGTTTTTAAATAGGCCGGCAAATTAAATGCCAAAAGCAAGGAGAAGGGATCGCAAAGCGAGGACGACGACGAGGAGCCCCGTCCACCGAGCACAGGGGGACAGAAGAAGTTTCACCCTCGGGTCAAAACGGTGAACATGATATATGTTACCCACATCCCCAAGAGGGAGCGCAAGCACGCGCTCAGGGATGTCTACGTGATAGAGCCAGTCGCCCCAAAATTTAATCCATGGTCGTCGTGCCCGATCAATTTCGATCATCAGGACCATCCGAGCAGTATCTGTCACGGTGGTTCAGCCGCACTGGTCCTGGACCTAATAATTGATGGGTTCCACCTGACACGAGTCCTGATGGACAGTGGCAGCAACCTCAACCTGCTCTATCAGGATACAGTGTGCAAAATGGGATTAATCCATCACAAATCAAACCCACAAAGACTACCTTTAAAAGAGTCATACCAGGTGTAGAGGCCCGCTGTACGGGCTCAATCACACCAGAGGTTGTCTTTGGATCTCCGGACAACTCCCGAAGTGAGGAGTTAATCTTCGATATCGTCCCCTTTCGCAGCGGCTATCACGCACTGCTTAGATAAACTGCATTTGCTTGATTCAACATGGTGCCACACTACGCTTATCTCAAGCTCAAGATGCCCGGACCACACGGCGTCATAACAGTCAATGGAAACACAGAACGCTCCCTCCGCACCGAGGAGCACACCGCTGCCTTAGTAGCAGAAGTACAGAGCAGCCTTTTCAAGCAGAACATTAATTCGGCGGCCGAGCTCCCGGACACTGTCAAGAGAGTCCGGACTATTCTACAGCAGGACAGCTCAGCTCGTCAAGAGCTCGACTAGCAATTTGGCCTCCGTCCTAGTCCCGACCATGTTGCGGCAATTGTACCGCACATACATAACTACGCACTCAAAATACCGTGGGCATGGATGGAGGCATAACTAGCTTGTGATCCACAATGCGGCTTGACCGCCCTCGGACACACACACTTTCACTGTTTCTTGTTTCTCCTTTTCAGGTTTCTTTTCCATAGACCTACCTTGACAAAGCCTGACCATCCGTCCTTTTCGAAGGATAAATACACCAAGACGGCAAGAAGCATGGATGAAATTTTAGGTGGTTTCTTTAACGATCCCTCTACCTGTTTTCAGGACCCACACGCAGCTCTCCCTTGGTTAAGGCATATTAAATAGCCTTTTGCTTATCGCACTACTTGTATAAATGCACTTTAACGCACCAATGAAATTATAATGGAAACATTTTGTGGCCCAAATTTTACGGCTCTAGCTTACTACCTTTTCTTCTTTTTCCTTTTTGATAACTTTATCAAATAGCACCCGTACACTCTGGCACGTATCCATTTTCCAGGGGCTTCATAGCGCCCCACAACATGGCAACAAAGTCCGAACACTTTTTACAGTATAGTTCGGCACCCCGAATTTAGCACTATATGCATTGGCTCTGAATCATGTCTTTGGTTAATAGTTGGGTTGCCCTGCTCATGTGCTTGCTACCTTACGTTTTGCTGTATCGGCTAGGGTAGTAAAGGGAGAACTACTGCGATTGTGCCCTGGTTTACCCGGATGAGAACCTGAGTAGAGAAAGCCGAAAACTGACTGTCATGATGCGCGAGAGCTGGTCAGCTCTTCGGAGGTCTCAAGTCCTAAGAGATTTTTTCCGCATTACGCGAGGAATCGGTACTTACCAGATCAGGTTTTTACAGCATCCTAGTTCGGATACTAGGGGATGCACCTATATTTTCATTATCAAACTCCTATGGCTAAGTGAGGGTGCTAAAGCCGCATAGTCCGATTGCCTAGTTCATGGTTCTAAACACCTCCTTCAAGGACCAAACAATTGGATCAAGAGTGTTTAGATTACATCCCGAACACCCCCGCACTACCTACGTGGGGACAGGAGCCAACGACTGGCCAACTCTCAGATTTCACAGAACACGGCTGCACAGGAGGGGAAATTTTTAAATAACAAACATTATATTACATAAACGACTTTGTTTCATCATACAAGGCAGAGACAACTTGGATGTATTCATTCGAAAATAATGTCTTGCGCACATTGTGTCGCCACAATACGAGACCCCTCTAGGACGTCTTCAAAATACCGCTCGGGCATGCGGTGCTCTTTGCCCTCTGGCGCCCCCCCCCCCCGGTCGTAAGCTTGACGGCATCCATCTTCGCCCACCACACCTTGGCACGGGCAAAGGACATGTGCGCACCCTCGATGCATACCGACCGCTTGATGACGTGCAGCCAAGGGCAGGCATTCACCAGCCGCTTCACGAGCCCGAAGTAGCTGCCGAGTATAGCTTCGGCAGGCCACAGCCGGATTAGTAAATCCTTCATGGCCAGTTCGGCCACCCTATGCAGCTCGACTAGCTATTTTAGCTGATCATTAAAGGGCACTGGATGTTCTGGCGCAAGATATTGCGACCAAAACAGCTTCTCCATAGAGCTCCCTTCTTCGGCTCGGAAGAACTCCGCAGCATCAGACACACTGCGCGGCAGATCCGCAAATGCACCTGGAGAACTCTGAATCCGGGTTAGTAAGAGATACTTCTTCTTCACATATTTTCTTTGCATACTAAACGCCTTACCCGCCATGATTCTCTTGGCCTCCTGGATCTCCTGGAGGGCGCCCTGGGCCTCAATCCGGGCCTCTTCCACGCTTTGACAAGCCTTAGAGAGTTTGGTCTCTCAAGCCGAAACGTCGCACTCCAAGGATTCGCATTTCTTCACTGCATGCTGGAGATCTTGTTGGACCTCATCAAGCCTGGCCTCGTGCTTCTCACATGTAACACCCTCGATGCGACTATATCTCCCATGTGTCGAGGCACGACTTAGAGGCATAATCGCATTGAAGGCATATGTCGCAAGTTAGGCAATCTTCACAACATCCCATGTAATATGATAATAAAAGGGGAGATAACATAGTTGGCTTACACTCGCCACGTCAATCAAGTACATAAATAACATTACATCCTCCAAAACACTCATGGCCCGACTACGGCGCCAAAATAAAAGAGAACCCAACAAGCGAAACAGTCCCGATCACCCCCAACTGGGCACCACTACTGATCCTCAGGAAAGGAAACATAGTAATGTTGAGAGTCTTCGTCGAACTCCCAGTTGAGCTCAAACGCGTCTCCTGGAGCGAAATCATCGGGCCCTGCATCTGGTGTAATAGTAATCTGTGAGCCACAGGGACTCAGCAATCTCGCACCCTCGCGATCAAGACTATTTAAGCTTATAGGTAAGGCAAGGTACAAATATATGTGGAGCTGCAGCAAGCGACTAGCAAATATGGTGGCTAACTTATTCGCAAAAGAGAGCGAGAAGAGGAGGCAAAGCGCGAGCGAGAAACTAGAGGACAACCTGCGCAAACATTACTCCAACACCGTGTCCACTTCCCGGACTCCGTCGAGAAGAGGCCATCACGGTAACACACTCAGTAGGTTCATTTTAATTAAGTTAAGGTTCAAGTTATCTACAATTGGACATTAACAAATTCCCATCGGCCCATAACCGCGGGCACGGCTTTCGAAAGTTCAAATCCCTGTAGGGGAGTCCCAACTTAGCCCATGACAAGCTCTCACGGTCAACGAAGGAATAGACCTCCTCCCAAGACGTTCCGATCAGACTCGGTATCTCAGTTCTTCAAGACACTTCGACAGGTTAAAACAAGACCAGCAACACCGCCCGAATGTGCTGACAAATCCCGATAGGAGCTGCACATATCTCGTTCTCAGGGCACACTCAGATTGTCTTAGGTACGGGTAGGCCAGCCTAGAGTTGCCCCTGGTGGCCACCGGCAGCTGACAGGTGGACCAACACTCAGAGGAGCACTGGCCCGGGGGGTTTAAAATAAGATGACCCTCGGGCTCCAAAAACCCAAGGGGAAAAGAGGCTAGGTGGCAAATGGTAAAACCAAGGTTGGGCATTGCTGGAAAAGCTTTAATCAAGGCGAACTATCAAGGGGTTCCCATTATAACCCAACCGCGTAAGGAACGCAAAAATCCGGGAACATAACACTGATATGACGGAAACTAAGGCGGCAAGAGTGGAACAAAACACTAGGCGAGAGGCCGAGCCTTCCACCCTTTACCAAGTATATAGATGCATTAAGATAACATGGCAATATAATGATATCCCAACAATTAAATAAATGTTCCAACAAGGAACGGTCTCCAATCTTCACCGGCAACTAGCAATGCTATAAGAGGGGCTGAGCGAAGCGGTAACATAGCCAATCAACGGTTTGCTAGGACATGGTGGGTTAGAGGTTTGACATGGCAATTTGGGAGGCTTGAAATCAAGTGGTAGGCATCATAGCATTGGCATAGCAAAAGAGCGAGCAATCTAGATAGCAAAGATAGTAGTGATTTCGAGGGTATGATCATCTTGCATGCACAGTTGTCAGAGTTGAGTGGATCCTCAAAAGCAAACTCAATGGGCTCCTCATTAGGGAACTCGTCTCTTGGCTCTACCCAAACAAGACAAACAAGCAACAAGGACACAAATCAACCACGTGCAACTCAAACAACATGATGCAAAGATGATATGCTATGCGGGATGCGATGCGGGATGCATATGCAAGATGTGACAGGAAATGCAATAACCTGGCCCCAACTTGGAAATCCAAGTGTGCCACTGGAAAAATGAGATGAAATCGCTTAAAATGATATAAAGAACGCCGGAATCGGAGTTACGGTTTGGAAATGGCAAGCGATTCAAATATGACACCGGTCTGCGATTTACAGAAAGTAGCCATCTAAATGCAATGAGAAGAACATGCTACAGCACCCAAACATGACAACAAAATACATGGCAGGAATGCATTAATGATGCCTAACAAAAGTCTAGCACTGAGCTACGGCCAATTCATCCATTAACAGGTTCAAACAAGCATGGCAAAAATGCATATGGCAAACAGATTTTAGACTTAGTGAAATCAACACTTGTCTGGAATTTCAGATCAGGTAGCACTCTTCGGAGCAACAAAACTACATGATACAGGACCTGAACATGTCAAAGTAAAGTATGGCATGGAGCTACTCAAATATCTTAACAAAAGTCCCTTAGTGACCTTGAGCCAAAAGGGATCAGAAAATACAATTGCAAGCATGTGAACATGGCAAAAACATAATCAGATCATAGACTTAGTGAAAACTGAAGCATGCTGAAAACAGATATCAAGTAGGCATGTTTACGAGCTTGATGCACTCAATACGGAGCAAGTCATGATAAGCTAAGCATACATCCATCAAGAATACACAAAATGCAAGCTAGACATGGCAAGAACAATAGCATAGCACGCACGGATCAACTACAACATCATCGGCAAAATTGCAAACAAGTTGACAATCTGCCCAGATTCACAAAGTAGCAAAAGTAGAGCTCGATTGACTCAAGCTAGGGTGCTCCATAATTGCAAACAAAGACATGGATGGATAGAGCACTACAAGATTAACAAAACATCCTTACTTATCATCCTCAAAATAGGCACGGATCACTAGGAAACAACATGAACATATGGCCATATGAGATAAACAGCTCAAGGACTTGGTGGAATTGTCAAGTCCCTGAAATCAGAATTACCAAGAGCCTCACTTTGCAAGCTTGTGCTAGTCACCACACACATCACAAAAATACATGGGTTGCACCTCTAGAAAGATGGAAAAACCCTTAACAAAACATATGTAGAGCATCAGGGCATATCATGCACACGTTAATCATGCCAAAAATGACAAAAAGCTAAATGGAGCAGCAGATCTGACAAATATCTCAAGTAGCCCTCTTCTAACAGCATTTCGGGCATCAAGATGAACTCAAATGAAAATGATGCAATGTAATGAAATGATGTACTCTTTGAGGTGAACATTTTGATATGCTATATGCATGAATCGGAGCTACGGATGCAAAGTTACGGCACAACGAACATGGGCACATGGATCTGGAATTTTCGAGACTTAGAAGAAAAAAAACGACCAAGGGTTTACTGTTCACCGGATCTGGATCGGGGCACGCGGAACGAGGTTCACCGGAGGAGTCGCCGGAGTTCGCCAGCGTTGGGGTCGGCCGACGGAGGAGGAGGTAGGCGTGGGGCGGGGATGGCCGGAGTGGTCGCGGCGCTCGCCGGCGTTGGCGGCTTGGACGAAGGGGCGCCGCGTCGGGCGGCTCGCGGCGGCCGGCGTCGAAGCCCGCGGCGGCCGGCGTCGAAGCCCGAGGCGGCGGCGGAGGTGGCCGGTGACGGGGCGGCGAGGGGCACCGCCACCAGGCGGCGGGGCAGCCGGGCGCGGGGGCGGAGAAGCTCGGGCCGCGGGGGCCGGCCTTGGGCCCCGGTGGGCCCGCGCGAGATGGCGGCGCGGTGATGCGATCCCGGGACACGTGGCAGCGCCTCAGTGGCTGCGGACGGCGGCGGAGTTTGTCCGGTCCGGGACGGACATTGTCCGACGGCGCGCGAGGTGGAAATTTAGGGTTTCGGAGAGGGGGATCCGCGAATTTGAAGGAGGGGGTCTATAAATAGAGGTAGAGGGAGCTAGGATAGTCCAAATGAGGTGCGGTTTTCGGCCACGCGATCGTGATCGAACGCTCTAGATGATGGAGAAGGCTTAGGTGGGTTTTGGTCCAAATTGGAGGGGTGTTGGGCTGCAACACACACGAGGCCTTTTCGGTCCCTCGGTTAACCGTTGGAGTATCAAACGAAGTCCAAATGGTACGAAACTTGACAGGCGGTCTACCAGTAGTAAACCAAGGCCG
The DNA here is from genome assembly GCF_018294505.1 of Triticum aestivum. Taxonomy (NCBI): domain Eukaryota; kingdom Viridiplantae; phylum Streptophyta; class Magnoliopsida; order Poales; family Poaceae; genus Triticum; species Triticum aestivum. The sequence continues at coordinate 191,299,335 of NC_057794.1, forward strand.
CTTGGCAAGTCTCGGTCCAATCTGGAAAGTTTAATCCCCACACACGAAAGAAAGCTAGAAATGGCCACCGGAGGAGAACGAAGCGCCGGAATGCAAAACGGACAACGGGGAAAATGCTCGAATGCATGAGATGAAACACGTATGCAAATGCAGTGCACATGATGACATGATATGAGATGCATGACAAAGATAACTACACACGGAGACAAAAACCCGAACCTGAGAAAAGAAAATTACTTAACGCCGAAACGGCAAGAGTTGGAATACAAATTGGGAAAGTTACATCCGGGGTGTTACATCACAGGGGGCTTTTTCCTTGACAACTCTCTCCTGTTTAAGGACCTCGACCTCGGTCGCCGCTCCTACACATATCATGACACTACGGTCAATACGCATCATTTATTCTTTCTGAATATACAGAGTCATTACATACATTTCTTGTCTTCTAGCTGCTTCCTCGCTTGGCCGAGCTCCTGCTTAGCCCGCTCCAGTCTCTGCTTTAGTCCGAAGACTTTGGCAGTGTGTGAGGTCGCGTCCAGCAACGATGCCTGCTTAGTCATATAAGACATTTAGTTAGTTTCCTGCGAAAATAAATTGATCCTCTTCTGGCTCTTCTTTCCGAACACTGGATACTGTCTCAGGGGCTACTGTCTATATTAGGACTTTTTCTTTTGCATCGCTTACCTCAAAGCCTGTCAGCAGGCTGCCGCAGGCTTCGGTCAGTCCGCTTTTGACGGACTGAACCGTCTCAATCATCATACCCATAAGGATATAGTGTTCATCCACAATGGAAGCGCCTCGTAGCGCTTCCAGCAGATTATCCGGTGCCTCTGGTTGGACAGAGGTCACTGGCAGAATAGGCACACACCCTTCTTTTGAAGGAGGTTGCTCGCCGGATTCCGGAGTCGTATAGGTCTCCAGACTTGTATTGGCTGGGGGGCAAATTGAGCAAGGCCCCCATCCCAGTCGCCATGTGGGCCGAATTGAGCAAGGCCTCCATCCCCAGTCGCCATGGGGGTCTGCTCCCCCATGTGCCCGGCAGCCGATGTTCCGCCCTCAGGCGTCACGCTGACGGCCTCCTGAACCTCTACCTGGCCTGGGAAGGTCCATTGGGACAAAACCTCATCGTTGCCCTTGGCCATGGGAGAGTGAGTGGCCGGCGATGACTCGCGGGCCATCGCCTTGGAATCCTTGAGCCTCTTGATGAGGATCGCTGGGAGCCGTCTGTAACGCCCTCGATGCGGTTATATCTCCCACATGTCGAAGCATGACTTAGAGGCATAACTGCATTGAAAGCAATGTTGCAAGTGAGGTAATCTTCACACAACCCATGTAATACATAAGGGAAAGAGATACATAGTTGGCTTACAATCGCCAGTTCACACATTTACATGAATAAAGCATTACATCATCCATATACAATCAAGGTCCGACTACGGAACCAAAATAAAAGAAGACTACCCCAAATGCTACACAGATCCCCGATCGACCCCAACTGGGCTCCACTACTGATCAACTAGAACAGAACAACACAAAGGACAAGATCTTCATTGAGCTCCTCCTCGAGCTTGGTTGCGTCATCTACATGGTATCCTCGGCACCTGCAAGCTGGTTTTGGAAGTATCTGTGAGTCACGGGGACTCAGCAATCTCACACCCTCACGATCAAAACTATTTAAGCTTATAGGTAGGGGTAAAAGGTATGAGGTGGAGCTACAGCAAGCGACTAGCATATATGTTGGCTAAACATACGCAAATGAGAGTGAGAAGAGAAGGCAAAGCACGGCCGAACAACTATGATCAAGAAGTGATCCTAGAACAACCTACGTCAAGCATAACTCCAACACCGTGTTCACTTCCCGGACTCCGCCGGAAAGAGACCATCACGGTTACACACGCGGTTGATGTATTTTAATTAAGGTCAACTTCAGGTTTTCTACAATCGGACATTAACAAATTCCCATCTTCCCATAACCGCGGGCACGGCTTTCGAAAGTTCAAATCCCTGCAGGGGTGTCCCAACTTAGCCCATGACAAGCTCTCACAGTCAACGAAGGATATACCTTCTCCCGAGACATTCTGATCAGACTCGGTATCCCGGTTCTACAAGATAACTTCGACAAGTTAAAACAAATCCAGCAACACCGCCCGAATGTGCCGACAAATCCCGATAGGAGCTGCACATATCTCGTTCTCAGGGCACACTCAGATTGTCTAAACTTCCGGTAGGCCAGCCAAGAGTTGCCCCTGGTGGCCACCGGCGGCTGACAGTTTGGACCAACACTCAGAGGAGCACTGGCCCGTGGGTTAAAATAATGATGACCCTTGAGTCTGCAGAACCCAAGGGAAAGAAAAGGCTAGGTGGCGAATGGTAAAACCAATGTTGGGCATTATTGGAAGAGTTTTATTCAAGGCGAACTGTCAAGGGGTTCCCATTATTACCCAACCGCGCAAGGAACGCAAAATCCGGGAACATAACATCGATATGACGGAAACTAGGGCAGCAAGAGTGGAACAAAACACCAGGCATAAGGCCGAGCCTTCCACCCTTTACCAAGTATATAGATGCATTAAATAAATAAGATATATTGTGATATCCCAACAAGTAAACATGTTCCAACAAGGAACAACATCTCCATGTTCTAGCCAGGAACAAACTTCAATCTTCACCTGCAACTAACAATGCTATAAGAGGGGCTGAGCAAAGCGGTAACATAGCCAAACAACGGTTTGCTAGGACAAGGTGGGTTAGAGGATTGGTTCAACAATATGGGAGGCGTGATAATCAAGTGGTAGGTATCGCAGCATAGGCATAGCAAAAGAGCGAGCAACTAGCAAGCAAAGATAGAAGTGATTTCGAGGGTATGATCATCTTGCCTGAAATCCCGCAAGGAAGAAGAACGAGTCCATGAAGAAGATAAAAGGATGTAGTCGAATGGGTCCTCACAAACGCGACGTTACCGGAACCAACCCGAAGAAGAAAACACCAGAAAAAAAGCACACGACATAGTAAACAAACCACACATGAACATGGTATGATATGCGAGATGCAGTATGTGATGCATATGCATGATTTGACAAGGAATGATTGAACCTCGCCTCAACTTGGAAATCCAAGTGTGCCACTGGCAAGGTGAGGTGATTTCGGTTGAAATGGATATAAAGATCGCCGGAATCGGAGGCACGGTTTGGAAATGGCAAGCAAAACAAATATGACACCGGTCTGCGATATACAGCAAGTAGCCATCTAAACGCATCAAGATAATTATTCTACAGCCCTCAAACACGGCAACAAAATACATGGCAGGGATCCACTCATGATGCTTGTCAAAACATGAATAGTGAGCTATGGCCAATTCATCCATTAACAGGTTCAAACAAGCATGGCAAAAGAGCAAATGATAAACATGTTTCAGACTTAGTGAAATTAACACAAGCCTGGAATTTCAGATCAGGTAGCACACTTTGGAGCAAGAAAACGACATGCTACAGGAACTTAACATGGCAAAGTAATGCATGGCATGGAGCTACTCAAAGAGCTTAACAAAAGTCCCTTAGTGACCTTGAGCCAAAAGGGATCAGAAAATACAATTGCAAGCGTGTGAACATGGCAAAAACATAATCATATCTCAGACTTAGTGAAAAACTGGGGCTTGCAGATATGTTAACGAGTAGGCATGTTTACGAGCTCGATGCACTCACTACAGAGCAAGGCATGAAAAACTAAGCATACAACCGTGAAGAATGCATATTATATAAGCTAGACATGGCAAGAACAACAACATAGCATGCACGGATCAACAACAACATCCTCGGCAAAATCGCTAACAAATAGACAATCTGCCCAGATTCAGGAAATAGCAAAGGTAGAGCTCGATTGACTCAAGCTAGGATGCTCCATAATTTCAAACAAAGACATGTATGGATAGAGCACTACAAGATTAACAAATCATCATTACTGATCATCCTCAAAAGAGGCACGGATCACTAAGAAACAACATGAACATATGGCATATTGATAAAAATAGATCAAGGACTTAGTGGAATTTCTAAGTCCTTGAAATCGGCATTAACGAATGCACTACTTTGCAAGCTTGTTCTAGTCACCACACATATCACAAAAATACATGGATAGCACATCTGTAAAGCTGGCAAAGCATATAACAAAACTCATGTAGAGCTCAGGAGCATATCATGCACACAATAATCCTGGCAAAAATGACAAATAGCTATTTGGTGCAGCAGATCTGACAATTATCTCAAGTAGCTCTCTTCCAATAGCATTTCGGGAATCAATATGAGCTCAAATGAAAATGATGCAATGAGATGAAATGATGTACTCTCTGAGACGAACATTTTTATATGCTACACGCGCAAAACGGAGTTATGGGTGATGAGTTATGGCATGATGAACAAGGGCATTTGAATCTGGCAATCGGGGACTTGGCCGAAATTATACCTCCGAGAACAGATCTAGGGTTTTGACCCGGGTGCACGCAGATCGAGTCGGAGCCGGATCCTCGCCGTAGAAGTGGCTTGGGCGTCGGAGTAGGGGGAGAGGCGGCGTGGGGGAGGTGGAGCTCGTCGCCGGCTCGGGGCGGCGACCGGAGGGGAGTGGAGGCGGCGGCCTGGCGCGGTCGCCGGCGAGGCAAGCCACGATGGCCGGAGCAAATGGTGGCGGAGACGAGCGCGGTAGCGGCGGAGCTCGTCGCCGGCGCGGTGTCGGACGGTGTGCAACGTCGGCGGATGGGCGGTGGCGAGGTGCCTCGAGCGCGGAAGACAGGCGGCGGCGGATCCCGGCCCGGTTCGGCTCCACGTGGGCCGGATCTGGGCCAGCGGGCTCCGCGGCGGGAGGAGAGAGAAGGCAGCGACAGGTGGCGGCTCCCGATTGGATGTAGGCGCCAGCGGACATGTCCGGGCTGCGGGTTTTCGTCCGGCAGCAGTGGGGAAAATGGATCTATGGTTTAGGGGGGAGAAGAACCGTGAATTTCGGAGGGGGTGCTATATATAGGCATAGGAGGAGCTAGGAGAGTCCAAATGAGGTGCGGTTTTCGGCCACGCGATCGTGATCGAATGCTCTAGATGATGGAGAGGGTTTTGGTGGGTTTTGGGCCAAATTTGGAGGGATGTTGGACTGCAACACACATGAGGCCTTCTCGGTCCCTCGGTTAAGCGTTGGAGCATCAAACGTAGTCCAAATGGTACGAAACTTGACAGGCGGTCTACCGGTAGTAAACCAAGGCCGCTTGGCAAGTCTCGGTCCAATCCGGAAATGTTTAACACCCACACATGAAAAGAAGGTAGAAAGGACCACCGGAGGAGATAGAAGCGCCGGAATGCAAAACGGACAAAGGGGAAATGCTTGGATGCATGAGACGAACATGTATGCAAATGAAATGCACATGATGACATTATATGCAATGCATGACACGCAAGCAATGACAAAGCAACAACAACGAATAACTGGAGGACACCTGGCCCATCGGTCTCGGGGTGTTACACTGTCGTGGACCGGACTGCAATGGCATCATTTAAACATATTAATATTATGAAGCAAGAGAGGCCGAATGTATGGACGTATGCGGGTTTTTAGTACTTATGACGCGGCCAGGGGCTTGTTTTGGGGGCGTCGCTACGGGTTGCTGTCAACATCCCACGCCATGTTATCCACAAGGGGACTCTTCCCCCTCTTGGGCGCCTCCGCCTCCAGATTTGTGGAGGCCGCCCTCTTCTTCCTTCCCCCTTCAGGGGGAGAGGTGCTTTCTTCCACCTCCTTGTCATCGTCTTCGGCGGCGGAGGAGTGAGTCTTGTCTTCAGACGACACGTCCGAAGCTCCCTTGCGGCGAGGGCCACTCCGGACCCCCTTGGTCTTCTTCTCCGGCGCCTTATAGGGTGCCAGTACCAGTATCTTCGCCAGGGGCGGGATGACTGGTTCCTCAGGCAGTGGAGCCAAACATTGAATCCGCTCCGCTCTCTCTGTACATACCTGAAATAATAGAGTTTAGATATCCTCCTTGAAACAAGCAAGTAGAGGATGCGTTTGGAGACGTGAAAGGCTTACCTCATTGCCAGAATGGGTAATATCATGCCCGTGGTCCGAGTCTATGGCTGGCGGCGTCTCGTTGCCCTTAAAGAGCTACTTCCAGGCATCTTCGTGAGTGGTTTCGAAGAGCCTTTCCAAGGTTTGGTGCTTCTTCAGGTTGAATTCCCATAAGGGGCAGCTTCGGCTTTGGCAAGGGAGAATTCGGCGAACCAGCATCAGCTAGATTACATCGAAGAGCTTGATGTTTTTATCCACCATGCTTTGAATGAGCATTTGTAGCACTATCAGCTCGTCCGACGAAGACCAATTTGGGCCCTTCTCCATCCAGGAGGTGAGCTGCACTGGAGCTCAGGACTTGAATTCGGAAGTCGCGACCCAAGTGGCATCGCGGGGCTCTGTGATATAGAACCACAGTTTCTGCCAGTCCTTGACGGTCTCCACAAAAGTACCCTTGGGCCATGGGACATTGGGCAGCTTGCTCACCATGGCGCCTCCGCACTCCGCATGCTAGCCATCCAGCACCTTCGGCTTCACATTGAAAATCTTGAGCCACAGTCCCAAGTGGCGTTGGATGCGGAGGAAGGCCTCGCACAAGACAATGAATGCCGAGATGTTGAGGAAAGAGTTCGGGGCCAGGTCATGGAAATCTAACCCGTAATAGAACATAAGCCCATAGATGAAAGGGTGGATAGGAAACCCTAACCCGTGGAAGAAATGAGGGGTGAACACCACCCTCTAATTAGACTTCACGGTGGGGACAATTTGCCCCTTGGCTGGAAGCCGGTGGGCAATTTCTTTCGCCAGATAGCCGGCCTCCCGAAGCTTGGTGATGTCCTTCTCCCTGGCGGTGGAGGCCATCCCTTGCCTTGCCCTCCAGATCCGGACATGGCTGAGTGCTTCCTTGAGGCAGAAAGAATAAGGACTTGGGCGCTGGAGCACAAGAATGGAAAGGCAGAGAAAGAGAGAAGGCGTGGGTGAAGAAAGGGAATCCTTATCTCCTTATAAAGGCGGTGAATATCAAGCGCCTCCCCACTCGCCTTAAAACTCGCCTGTTACTCAGGGCTGTGTAAACGGTACAATTATATTACCCACACGCCGTATTGATGAGAATCCCGCAATAAGGGGACACGATCTCTGCTTCGACAAGACGTGCCTATTAAAACCGCGTCTCGAAACATGGAACGGCAGACGGAAAACGGTTCGAAATGATGACCAAGCAGACGTGATGTCACATTACAAAAAGTTGTCAGTGGATTGGACTCGTGTAATATTATATTTTCTGTAGTTGTGTGTGGTACTTGTGTTGCAGATCCGGACACGTTCATTGCGACCGAAGACTATCTTGGAGTATTCGGAAATGGGAACCCGCCTTGCAATGCCGAAGACAATCTGCGCACCGGACACCTCATCATTGAAGCATGGTTCAGGGGCTACTGAGGGAGTTCTGGAATAAGGGGTCCTCAGGCGTCCAACCTATTAGACATGGTCCGGACTTATAGGCTGTGAAGATACAAAGACCGAAGACTTCACCCGTGTCCGGATGGGACTCTCCTTGGCGTGGAAGGCAAGCTTGGCGTCCAAATATCAAGATTCATTTCTCTGTAACTGATCTTATGTAACCCTAGATCCCTCTGGTGTCTATATAAACCGGAGGGCTAGGTCTGTAGATGGATATCCTCATAATCATAGTCAGACAGACTAGACTTCTAGGGTTTAGCCATTACGATCTCGTGGTAGCTCAACTCTTGTAATACTCATATTCATCAAGATCAAGCAAGCAAGAAGTAGGGTATTACCTCCATAAAGAGGGCCCAAACTTGGGTAAACATTGTGCCCCCTGTCTCCTGTTACCATCGACCTTAGACGCACAGTTTGGGACCCCCTACATGAGATCCGCCGGTTTTGACATCGACACTAGGCATAAAACATGAATAGATCTAAGTGTAGCCGTCTTTGGCATGCAATCCATAAGTGGCTCTCATAATAGATTCATAAGGCAATTTAATTTTATTTCTTGGAAATTGTTCCATACCTTTCCTTAACGGAAATTGAAACCTAATATTTCTTCTTTCATATCAATAATTGCACCAATCATTCTAAGGAAAGGTCTACCAAGAATAATAGGACATGTAGGATTGCAGTCTATACCAAGAACAATGAAATCTATGGGCACATAATTCCTATTTGCAACAATAAGAACATTGTTAATTATTCCCATAGGTTTCTTAATAGTGGAATCCGCAACATGCAAATTTAAAGAACAATCATCAAATTCACGGAAACCTAACACATCACAAAGAGTTTTTGGAATCGCGGAAACACTAGCAACCAAATCACACAAAGCATGGCATTCATAATCTTTAATCTCAATCTTAATAGTAGGTTCCCACTCATCATAAAGTTTTCTAGGGATAGAAACTTCCAATTCAAGCTTTTCTTCAACAGATTTCATCATAGCATCAACAATATGTTTAGTAAAAGCTTTGTTTTGATTATAAGCATGAGGGGAATTCAACATGGATTGCAACAAGGAAATACAATCTATTAAAGAGCAATTATCATAATTAAATTCCTTGAAATCCAAAAGAGTGGGTTCATTGCTACATCAAGTTTTGACCTCTCCAATCCCACTTTTATCAGTTTTTGCGTCAAGATCTAAAAACTCCGAATCATTGGGACACCTTTTAACTAAAGTTGACTCATCTCCAGCCCAATCTATATCAAGATTTATACTGGAAAATAAAGATTCAATAGGAGTCAAATCAATCACTTTAAGATCTTCATCATTATATTCACAGAAACTAGAAGAACATGCTTTAATAAACCTATCTTTTTAGCACACATCTTATTGGTTCTTTCTTTCCACTCATCAATGGAAATTCTCATGGCTTTGAGAGACTTTTGATATCATGCTTGGGTGGAATAGATCTAAGTTTCAAATAATCAACATGAGGAGAAATTCTATCCATGTTCCTAGCCAAATCATCAATCTTGAGCAATTTTTCTTCAATCAAAGCATTGAAATTCTTTTGCGAACTCATAAATTCTTTAACACTATTTTAAAAATCAGAGGGCATCTTATTATAATTTCCATAAGAATTGTTTTAGGAACTACCATAATTATTAGAGGAATTACTAGGAAAAGGCCTAGGATTAAAATTACCTCTATACGCATCATTACCAAAATTGTTCCTACCAACAAAATTCACATCCATAGATTCATTATTATTTTCAATCAAAGTATACAAATGCATATAATTAGGATCAATAGGAGTACTCTTGCTAGCAAATAATTTCATAAGCTCATCCATCTTTCCACTCAAAACATTAATCTCTTCAATCGCATGCACTTTTTGACTAGTGGAAGATCTTTCGGTATGCCATTGAGAATAATTAACCATAATATTATCTACAAGTTTAGTATCTTCTCCTAAAGTAATTTCCATAAAATTACCTCCCGTGGCCAAATCTAAAAGATTTCTACAAGCAAAATTCAATTCGGCATAAAAAATTGGTATAATCATCCACCAATTCAAACCATGAGTAGGGCAATTTTGTATCATCAATTTCATCCTCTCCCAATATTGGGCAACATGTTCATGATCAAGTTGCTTCAAATTCATAATATCATTCCTAAGTAAGATGATCTTAGCGGGAGGAAATTACTTGGAAATAAAAGCATCTTTACACCTATTCCAAGAATCAATACTAATTTTAGGCGAAGATGAAAACCAAGTTTTAGCACGATGTCGAAGTGAGATCAGAAATAGCTTCAATTTAACAATATCATTATCCACATCTTTTTTCTTTTGGATATCACACAAATGAACAAAATTATTTAGATGGGATGTGGCATCTTCACTAGGAAGATGTAACGCCCTGGATGTAACTTACCATATTTGTACTCCAACTCTTGCCATTTTCGGCTCTAAGTTATGAGATTCGTGGTTGGGTTCTTGTCTTTGTTTTGCATTTTTCTCAAGTCATGCATATCCTATCATGTCATCATGTGCAACGCATTTGCATACGTGTTTGACTCATGCATCTGAGCATTTTCCCCGTTGTCCATTTTGCAATCCGGCACTCCTATGTCCTCCGGCGCCCCCTTTTGCCTCTTTTCGTGAGCAGGTGTTAAACATTCTCGGAATGGACCGAGATTTGCCAAGCGTCATGGTACACCATCGGTAGACTGCCTATCAAGTTTCGTGCCATTTGGAGTCCGTTTGATACTCCAACGGCTAACCGGGGAACCGTAAAGGCCTTGTGTGTGTTGCACCCCAACACCCCTCCAAAGTGGCCCAATAACCCATCCAAACCCACTCCATCCTCTCGGCCTATCGATCACGATTGCATGGCCGAAAACCGCACCTCATTAGGCCTGTCCTAGCTCCCTCTACCTATATATTTGCACCTCCCCCCGAAATTTCGTGGTGCTAACCCTAGATCTTCTCCCTCTCGCCCACCGGACATGTCCATCCCGGACCGGACGTAACCCCGTAGCAGCTCCCAGCCTCTCTCGTCGCGCCACGTGGCCTCGGCCACCGTGCACCACCGCCGACCCACGCGGCCTAGGATCGGGCCCGCACGAGCCCATCCCGCCGCCGCCGTCTCCCAAGGCTCCCGAGCCGCCTGAGCCTGCGAGCGCCACCGCCCGCGAGCTGAGCACCCGCGACGGCCACCGCCCGAACCCTCGTCGGTGCCGCCCGTTCGCGGCCCAGCCGCCCGCGCCTACTTCTCCGGCGACCGCGACGCCAACCCTGCCTCCTTGCCGCGCCTCCTCCGATGAGTCCGGCGACGACTCCAGCCGCTTCTTCCTCTCTGCCAGCGAGCCCCTCCAACTCCGGCCACCGCCTCATCTTCAATTCTGGCGAGAAGCACTCCGGCGAACCTCGGGCTCCGTGCCGTCCAAATCCAGATCCAACAAACCCTTGGGTTGACTTCGAAATTCCACTAAGTCTTTTATTTTTGCATATTGAAGCCCTGTTCATTATGCCATAACTTGTTGTATACTACTCCATTTTCTGCGTGCCATGTATCAAAATGTTCATCATGATGTGCTCTTCATTTTGTTCCATTGTGACCTCCTTGTTTGAGTCCATCTTGATGCCCAAATCGTTGATGCAAGAGTGCTATTAAATGTTAGTTCCTGTTACTTAGCAGATTATGAGCATTTGTCATTTTTGCTACAATTGTTGTGTGTTGCATATGGTCATGAGCTCTACATGTGTTTTGGGCTATGCCATGCCATCTTTACAGGGGTGTATGCCATGTATTTTTGTGATAAATGTGGTGACTATCAAAAGAATGCAAATAGCTCTCGTGATATTGCTGATTTTAGGGACTTTGAATTTCACCAAGTTATTTCCATGCTGTTATTTTTATGCCATGTATTCATGTTGCTACAGTGAGATCCATGCTTCTTTTGAGTATATCCAGTAAGGCTGATTTGGACATATGGTTATGATCTATCCATCCATGTCCCTGTTTGCATTTATGGAGTTCCCTAGAATGACTGAATCTTGCTCTACTTTTGCTATAAGATGTTCCTGGCAGATTGTTTATGTGTTAATCAATTTTGCCAAGGATGTTGTAGTTGATCCATGCATTCTATGACATTGTTCTTCCCATGGTTAGCTTCATGAACATGTCTTCCTGCTGATGCTATTCTTATCTTGTCATGCAATGCCTTATGTTGATTGAATAAGCTCGCAAAGAGGCCTTCATAATTCTGTTTTTTGCCATGTCCAGATTTCTACAAAGTCTGAATCTGTTAATGAAACTTGCTAAGTTTACATGGGTGCCCTCATATCTTCTGATCCTTTTTGACTTATGGTCGGTAAGGGACTTTTGTTATATGTTTTGAGTAGATTCATGACATGCCTTTGTTTGCTACATTCTATTCCTGTAGCATGTTGTTATCTTGCTCCAAACATTGCTTCCTCATGTTAATCCTGACATGTTAGTATTTTCACTAAGTCTGTGAAGCTAATATCTTTTGCACTTTTGCCATGCTTGTTTGAATCTGCTATTGTGTGATTTAGCCATAGATTAGTGTTCATCTTTTGTCAAGCATCTTGAGTAGATCACTGCCATGTTCTTGGTTGCTATGTTGGAGTGCAGTAGCTTAATTTCTTGTTGCATTCTAGATGGCATCGTGCTGTTAATCGCAGAATTGTGCCATTATTGCTTTGCTTGCCATTTGCAAACCGTGCATCCGATTCCAGTGATCTTTATATCGATTTCGACCAAAATCAACTCATCTTTCCAGCGGCACACTTGGTTTTCCAATTTGAGGCCCGGTTCAATCTTTCCCTTCTGAAGCATGCATATGCATTGCATATCACATCCTGCATGTCATGCCATGTTTTACATCATGTTGCTTGCGCATTGCATTGTGGTTGATTGTTGTTTCCTTTGCTTGTGTTATTGATTTGGGAGACGATTACGTGATCGAGGAACCCGTTGAGTACGCTTACGAGGATCAAGCTTTCGTCAACTCGGAGAACTTTGCAGGCAAGTTGACCATACCCTCGAAATCACTTCTATCTTTGCTTGCTAGCTGTTCGCTCTACTGCTATGCCGCGATACCTAGACTTGCTTTATCATGCCTCCCATATTTCCATGTCAAGCCTCTAACCCACCTTTCCTAGCAAACCGTTGTTTGGCTATGTTACCACTTTGCTCAGCCCCTCTTATAGCGTTGATAGTTGCAGGTGAAGATGAAGTTTGTTCCTTGTTGGTACATGTTTATTTTTGGGATTTCATTATTATATCTTGTTTACTTTAATGCATCTATATACTTGGTAAAGGGTGGAAGGCTTAGCCTTATGCCTGGTGTTTTGTTCCACTCTTGTCGCCCTAGTTTCCGTCATACCAGTGTTATGTCCCTTGATTTTTGCGTTCCTTACGCGGTTGGGTTATAATGGGAACCCCTTGACAGTTCTCCTTGAATAAAACTCCTCCATCAAGGCCCAACCTTGGTTTTACCATTTGCCACCTAAGCCTTTTTCCCTTGGGTTCCGCGGACTGAAGGGTCATCTTTATTTTAACCCCCCCCCCCCCCCCGGCCAGTGCTCCTCTGAGTGTTGCTCCGAAACGGGCAGCCTGAGGGGCCACCTCGGGGCAACTTGAGAGTTGGTTTTACTCGTAGCTTGACCTATCCAGTGTGCCCTGAGAATGAGATACATGTGACTCCTATCAGTATTTGTCAGCACATCGGGCGGCTTTGCTGGTCTTTTTTTACCATTGTCGAAATGTCTTGTAACCAGGATTCGGAGTCTAATCGGGTCTTCCTGGGAGAAGGAATATGCTCCGTTGACCGTGAGAGCTTGTGATGGGCTAAGTTGGGACACCCCTGCAGGGTTTTGAACTTTCGAAATCCGTGCGCGCGGTTATGGGCGGATGGGAATTTGTTAATATCCAATTGTAAAAAAAACCTGACACTTAAGTTAATTTAAAATGAATCAACCGCGTGTGTAGACGTGATGGTCTCTTTTCGGCGGAGTCCGGGAAGAGAACACAGTATCGGGTTATGCTTGAATGTAAGTAGTTTCAGGATCACTTCTTGATCATTATAGTTTATCGACCGTGCTTTGCTTCTCTTCTCGCTCCCATTTGCGTAAGTTAGCCACCATATATGCTAGTGCTTGCTGCAGCTCCACCTCACTACCCCCCTTTTCCTACCTTAAGCTTAAATAGTCTTGATCGCGAGGGTGTGAGATTACTGAGTCCCCATGACTCACAGATTACTTGCAAAAACCAAATGCAGGTGCCGATGATGCCAGTGCAGGGGACGTGACCGAACTCAAGTGGGAGTTCGGCGAGGATTCAGGACGCTTACGAGGATCAAGCTTTCGTCAACTCGGAGAACTTTGCAGGCAAGATGACCATACCCTTGAAATCACTTATATCTTTTCTTGCTAGTTGCTCGCTCTATTGCCATGCCTATGCTACGATACCTACCACATGATTTATTATGCCTCCCATATTGCCATGTCAAACCTGTAACCCACCTTGTCCTAGCAAACCGTTGTTTGGCTATGTTACCGCTTTGCTCAGCCCCTCTTATAGTGTTGCTAGTTGCAGGTGAAGATTGGAGTTTGTTCCTTGTTGGAACCTGTTTATTGTTGGGATATCATTATTATATCTTGTTTACAGTAATGCACCTATATACTTGGTACAGGGTGGAAGGCTCGGTCTTATGCCTGGTGTTTTGTTCCACTCTTGCCGCCCTAGTTTCCGTCATACCGGTGTTATGTTCCTTGATTTTGCGTTCCTTACACGGTTGGGTTATAATGGGAACCCCTTGACAATTCGCCTTGAATAAAACTCCTCCAGCAAGGCCCAACCTTGGTTTTACCATTTTCCACCTAGACTTTTTCCCTTGGGTTTCGCAGACTCAAGGGTCATCTTTATTTTAACCCCCCCCCTGGGGCCAGTGCTTCTCTAAGTGTTGGTCCAACCCAGAGCACCATGCGGGGCCGTCCCTTGGCAACTTGGGTTACGTTGGCTCCCGTAAGCTTAGCTTATCCGGTGTGCCCTGAGAATGAGATATGTGCAGCTCCTATCAGGATTTGTCGGCACAGCGGGTGGTCTTGCTGGTCTTGTTTTACCTTTGTCGAGATGTCTTGTAACCGGTGACGGTGTCAAAACCGGCGGATCTCGGGTAGGGGGTCCCGAACTGTGCGTCTAGGCCGGGTGGTAACAGGAGGCAAGGGACACGAAGTTTTACCCAGGTTCGGGCCCTCTCAATGGAGGTAAAACCCTACGTCCTACTTGATTAATATTGATGATATGGGTAGTACAAGAGTAGATCTACCACGAGGTCGGAAAGGTTAAACCCTAGAAGCTAGCCTATGGTATGATTGTTGTTGTGTATGTTGTCCTACAGACTAAAACTCTCCAGTTTATATAGACACCGGAGAGGGTTAGTGTTACACAAAGTCGGTTACAATGGTAGGAGATCTACATATCCGTATCGCCAAGCTTGCCATCCACGCCAAGGAAAGTCCCTTCCGGACACGGGACGAAGTCTTCAATCTTGTATCTTCATAGTCCAGGAGTCTGGCTGAAGGTATAGTCCGGCCATCCAGACACCCCCTAATCCAGGACTCCCTCAGTAGCCCCCGAACCAGGCTTCAATGATGATGAGTCTGGCGCGCAGATTGTCTTCAGCATTGGAAGGCGGGTTCTCCTCCAAATTATGTGTACCTGTTGAATAAAGTCTGGTTTCTTGTAAATGTTGTGCTCCTTGGCTTCTACGCCCAATAATGGTTGTCTCCCACGTGTCAAACGAATATGAAAAGTCTGAGTGTTTTTTCATTCACACCCCTAGCCGCTTAAATGAGTCGCCCATTTAAGGGGACAAGGATTTAGATCCAAACCACATCTTCCCCCCTTCGCGAGTGTTCATCAGAGCGCATCCAACAAAGGTCCATTCCACCATGGCCAGCCATCGCAACTCCTCCTTTCGCCCTTCCAGCTCTCAGCCTGGATATTGGGAGAGATGATCCATCCTGCATAGCGAGCTAGTGACGCTCCATACCAAGGTATTTCTCCCCCAGGCCTATATGATCCCGGTTCGAGCCGGTCTTGCCATCTATAACGGCGGAAAGCAAGCGAAGAGTGCCCCCAATCCCTCCAAAGGAGAGTGGGTATGCCTTGTCCCTTATTTAATAAGAGGGCTCGGATTTCCAATCCATCCATTTCTCTGGGGGCTGCTGGAGTTCTACGGCCTCCAGCTACATAATCTCACGCCTGCCTCCGTATTGCATATCGCGGGCTTCGTAGCCCTCTGCGAGCTATTTTTGGGTGTTGAGGCTCATTTCGAACTATGGAAAAGGTTATTCTGCCTTTCGCCCCGCTCTAAAGAGGGGTCAATGTATCAAGTGGGCAGAGCCGAAGTGTGGCGCATCACCGGGACCGGATATCTATCCGGAACCCCAAAGAAGGCGTCCGAAGACTGGCCCTCGGAATGGTTTTATATAGAGGACGTCCCGCTGCCGGATCCTGTCCGGATCGGCCTCCCTGAATTCGACGGCGCTCCCTTAAAGAAGCGCCTAAGCTGGCGTCCACGGAGCCCTCAGAGGGAAAGTGACAGGGACATCATTTACCTGATGGGCCGAATAAGATTGTTAGCCCATTCCGGACTGACCATGATCGGGGTTATGGCCGAATGCATCATGCGGGGGGTGCAGCCGCTTCAGTATAGAAGCCACCCCATGTGGGACTTCAACGGGGAGGACGACGCCACCCGCTACGGCCGTAAGGGGCCGGATTCAGCTGCCGCTCTACTAAAGATCTTGTCCACTTTGTATAAGGGAGAAGAGGAGGAATTTCTCCGCGTCAACCCACAGGGTGGATTCTCTATGCACAATCCCCCAAGCTGGGTAAGCGGTCACATTTACTTGCCCATCCGTTTTGTATTCCCATTGTTAAATATTCAGTCTAACGACTTCAACGCAGGAACTGCGCCGGGCTGTTAAGGAAATAAACAGCCCTCCTCCACAACCCGAGGACCCAGGAAGGTCCCTCGACCCGGCCTCTCAAGAGGATCCGGACATATCTGTGGAGCTGATTGATGGAGTGTTCCATCAATTGAGCAAGGACAACGCCTTGGTGGCCATTACGGCCGATTACCCAGGGCTAATCCCGGCCTCCCAGGTAACTGAGATCAAAGTCCCAGTACCCCGAATAGGTGTCCGCGCTCTCGTGTTTTCAGTTTCCTGATTACAACCGAGCTTTGCAGGGGAGGTTTTTGAGACGGGAGGCCGAACCTGCGGCGGCAAGCCAACGAGGGGCCGCAGGGCCCCGTGGGCAGAAAAGAGGTGCAGTCCGGACCGAGGCGTCAGCGCAAAGGTATGGCGCGCCCCCTTATCCCAGGTGTTACACCTGCGAGGCATATTAACACTCGTGCTCTCTTCAAGACAAAGAGACCTCGCCGGACTATACCCGGAGAGGCTGCCAACCACGCCTCCACCAGCCAGGCTCCAAAGCCTGGTCCGGAGGCGGAGGCGAACACAAGGCGCGCACCGGACGCTCCTCCAATGGAGGATGTGGACAGGTTGTCTGCCACCAACTCTGAGGTGGAGAGTGCCATGAACCACAGGCGTCGCCGGACAATTCTTCGCGACGCTTGTTTCTCCCAAGAGGCATTAGATGCCTTTAATTCGGGAGATGCGTACCTCCGTGCCGCTCAAAATGGTCTAGCCAAAGCCACGGAGCAATATGTAGAAGACATACGGGTAAGAAAATTTTGGTAATTATATATATATACCGGTAGTCCCCGAGACTTGAAATAGTTAGAATAACTGATTTAAGGATCATTTGTTATGCAGGTTCTTACAGAAAAGAATTCCCTACTGTCCAAGGAGCTGGAAGAGTACAAAGCCCAACTTGAGGCCGCACTAGCCGCGGCAGGGGAGCCCAAGGAGACCCCCTCTGGTAATATACACTTCGAAAGATAAGTATTTTGCGAAGCACGGCATGGGTGCGAATCTGACAAATGAAATTGCAGATGGCGCCGGATTGAATCCGGAAAGGCAACACCTCCTACGCCAGCTAAAGGCTGGTGAGAAGGTGCTGACAAAGGTGAGGCGGGAGAAGAACGATCTCCAAGATGCCAACACCAAGCTGGGCGTCGAGCTGAAAGATGTTCGTGCCCAGCTGTCAGACTCCGTTAAGGAGAATCAGCGGCTTCGGCGCGGCATATTTAGTAAGTGCTTGAACGAACCTTTGAAAGAAAGTTCGGCGGGGAAGTCGACTAACAGAGCAATGTCTGTAGGTGTGCTAACAGGTCGTCCTGCAGAGGAGATGCCCGGTTCTACGGGTGACCTTCTTCCCGAGCTCTCGCAACTGCTCGATCGAGTTCGGCAGGCGATGCAAGGCGTCGCCCAGGCCCTGTGGCCATCCATCTCCATGCCCGAAGGTCTTGGAGAGCTTGCGGAGAAGCTAAGGGAGCACGGCAGCGCTTCCGATTGTGGAAGATATCGGCATGCCGTCAAGGCGCTAGGGAGGCCTGGGCCATGGTGAAGACGCGGTACACAAAGGCTGACCCCAACCACATGGCCGAGGTCGGTCCTGTGGGGCCCGATGGGAAGGAGATCCCTGTAAGCTTAGTGTACGGCCAAGTAGAATTGGCCGCAAAGTATTCCCAGCAGGACTGTAAATTAGACAGCCTGTTAGATGGTATTGAAGAGGAATACAATCAGTCAAAATGACTATGTAATGTAATTGACATTTATAATGCCTTCTAGCCGGATTGTAGATCGTTTGTCATGGCCGACCTTTTCGCTTCAGCCTCGGGACCTGACGGTCCAGAGTGTGTCCGAATTCCCATGCGGTTATATAAGAACCGGGGAATGCATGGAGACCAGGCGTAGGGGTCATTAGTGCGTGAACAGACAAGTGCCCGACTAGTTATGTTATATTACATGGTTAGTAAGAAACATCTTCCAGGGAGAATAGTTCCGTTAGGGGTTCCTTTCCCTGGGAGGCATGCCCTAAAGTGCATGTCCATGCTGCAAAAAGAAACGCAGGAAAAACATCTGGGGGCATATAGATAAATAAAATAAAAAAGATCATCTTTAGTTCACCGACCGAATATTCCCTTAAGAATGCTAGCTTTCGGCTTCACCCAGTCTGAGGTACACGTCCGGCTGACCCGGCAGTAACAATCGCAGAGGTGCTCCCTTTACCACCTAGCCGAACAATCGGGAACGTAGAGGTAAGCACAGGAGCCAGGCAACCCAGCTTGGCCAAAACTTAAGTCATATCGATGCATATAATGGTGAATAAAAGGTACATGCGGAAGTGTGACACATGTGTTGGGCATGAAGCCCGTATAAATAAGCTTCTGTTTAAAGAAGCCCCCAGGTTTAATGAGCGCGGATAGCACGTCACTTTATGAGCCTCTAAAGGCTATAAGAGAGAGAGAGAGAGAGAGAGAGAGAGAGAGAGAGAGAGAGAAGAAGAGGAATGTAAGACAGAAAGTATATGTAAAAAATGGACAGATGAAGGAGACGAACATAGAGTCTAGTGCTAGGCATAGAATCTTCGGAGACGGGCTGCGTTCCATGGGTTCGGCTCGAGTCGGTTGTCCGATGCATCTCGCAGGCGGTACACTCTACCAGTCAGGACTTGGTCAATTATGAAGGGACCTTCCCACTTGGGCTTGAGTTTGTCCTTTTTCTTGTCCGGCAGGCGCAGAACTAATTCGCCCACGTTGTAATTTTTGGCCCGTACTTCTCTGCTTTGGTATCTTCGAGCCTGTTGTTGATAGAATGCGAAACAGGCTTTTGCCACGTCGCGCTCCTCCTCTAATGCGTCCAAACTATCCTGTCGATCGAGCTCAGTTCTCTTTCTTCGTACATGCGCACTCGAGGTGAGTCATGAATTATGTCGCAAGGAAAAATTGCCTCTGCGCCGTACACCATAAAGAATGGTGTGTAATCGGTGGTGCGATTCAGCGTGGTCCGTAGCCCCCAGAGTACGGAGTCGAGCTCCTCTACCCAGTGCGTGTTAGATTCCTTGAGGGACCGCACTAATCTGGGTTTGATGCCGCTCATGATAAGACCATTTGCACGTTCGACCTAGCCGTTAGTTTGTGGGTGATAGAGGGAAGCATAATCGAGCTTGATGCCCATATTTTTGCACCAGAGTTTTACCTCGTCAGCCGTGAAGTTCGTTCCGTTATCAGTGATGATGATGTGGGGGATGCCGTAACGGTGTACAACCCCGGATATAAAGTCTATCACCGGTCCGGATTCAGCCGTCTTAACAGGCTTGGCTTCTATCCATTTGGTGAACTTATCCACCATGACCAGTAAGTATTTTTGCTTGTGGGTTCCGCCTTTAAGGGGTCCAACCATGTCAAGCCCCCAGACCGTGAAGGGCCAAGTAATGGGGATAGTTTGGAGGGTGGTGGGTGGCATATGGCTTTGGTTTGCAAAGAGCTGGCAACCGGTGCATCGCTGGACTAAGTCCTGAGCGTCTGCCTGGGCCATCGGCCAATAAAAGCCTGTACGGAAGGCCTTGCTTACAAGGGACCGAGCTGCAGCGTGATAACCGCCGAGTTCGGCATGAATTTCAGGCAGGAGGTTCCGCCCTTCCTCTTTGGAGATGCACCTTTGGAGGACTCCGGTAGTGCTTTTCTTATAAAGCTCTCCCTCGTGGACTTTGTAGGCTTTGGATCGCCGCACTATGCAGCGTGCCTCATTTTGGTCCTCGGGGAGTTCCTGCCTAATAAGGTAGGCGAAGAATGGTTCTCTCCACGGGGCGATGACGGCCATTATTACGTGGGCTGAAGGTGTTATTTCATTGGCGGAGCCGCCGATTGTGTCAGAATGTTTGGTGTCGGGCAGTGCGGTTGGGTCCAGGCTGTTATTGTGCGGCTCCCCTTCCCATACTACGGATGGCTTGAACAGCCTTTCCAAGAAGATGTTGGGGGGACTACATCGCGTTTTGCGCCGATGCGTGCCAGGACATCTGCCCCCTGATTATTTTCCCGGACTATATGGTGAAATTCAAGCCCTTCGAACCGAGCTGACATTTTTAGGACGGTGTTGCGGTAAGCTGCCATCTTTGGATCCTTGGCGTCGAAGTCTCCATTTATTTGGGATATTGCGAGGTTCGAGTCCCCGCGCACCTCTAGGCGTTGAATGCCCATGGATACTGCCATCCGGAGACCATGTAAAAGGGCCTCATATTCGGCTGCATTGTTGGAGTCTGTGTACATAATCTGGAGTACGTATTGAACTGTGTCTCCTATGGGGGACGTCAAAAGGATGCTAGCCCCCAGTCCGGCCAACATCTTGGAGCCGTCGAAATGCATGATCCAATTTGAATATGTGCCGTACTCTTTAGGGAGTTCGGCCTCCGTCCATTCTGCGACGAAGTCGGCCAAGACTTGCGACTTGATGGCTCGCCGTGGCTTATAAGTTATGTCGAACGGGAGGAGCTCAATGGCCCATTTTGCAATCCGGCCCGTTGCGTCACGGTTGTTTATAATATCGTTAAGTGGTACTTCCGAGGCTACTGTTATTGAACACTCTTGAAAGTAGTGTCGTAGCTTCCGGGATGCCATGAATACCGCGTACGCAATCTTTTGATAATGCGGGTACCGTGATTTGCAGGGAGTGAGGACAGTGGACACATAATAGACCGGCTTTTGAAGGGGGAATTTGTGTCCGTCCGTTTCTCGTTCGACGACGAGCACTGCGCTTACAACCTGATGTGTTGCTGCAATGTACAATAGCATTGGTTCGCCAATGTTTGGCGCGGCCAGGACTGGGTTTGTTGCCAATATGGCTTTTATTTCGTCGAGTCCGGCCGTGGCTGCATCCGTCCATTCGAAGTGTTCGGTGCGCCGAAGGAGGCGGTAAAGGGGTAGGGCCTTTTCTCCCAAGCGGGAGATAAAGCGGCTTAGAGCCGCCACGCATCCGGTTAACTTTTGTATTTGTTTGAGGTCCTTTGGGATATCCAATTGTGACAGAGCTCGGATCTTGGCTGGATTTGCTTCAATTCCTCTACCGGATACAATGAAGCCCAAGAGCTTTCCGGCTGGGACGCCGAAAACGCATTTTTCCGGGTTGAGCTTGATGTCGTATGTTCGGAGGTTATCAAATGTGAGCCTCAAGTCGTCTACTAGAGATTCGACATGTCTTGTTTTGACGACCACATCATCTACATATGCCTCCACTGTTTTGCCGATCTGGTTTGCCAGACATGTCTGAATCATGCGCTGATATGTTGCGCCGGCGTTTTTGAGCCCGAAGGGCATTGTGTTGAAGCAGAATGGGCCGTATGGTGTGATAAATGCCGTTGCGGCTTGGTCTGATTCTGCCATCTTGATTTGATGGTAGCCGGAATATGCGTCGAGGAAACACAACGAATCGTGTCCTGCGGTAGCGTCGATAATTTGATCGATGCGGGGGAGGGGGAAGGGATCCTTTGGGCAAGCCTTGTTAAGGTCTTTAAAATCAACGCACAGGCGCCAGGATTTGTCCTTGTTTGGTACCATCACCAGGTTTGCTAGCCAGTCCGGATGTTTTATATCTCTGATGAATCCGGCCTCCAATAGCTTTGCTAGCTCCTCTCCCATGGCCTGTCTCTTAGGTTCGGAAAAACGCCGAAGAGCCTGTTTGACAGGTTTGAATCCTGTTTGGATATTTAAGCTATGCTCGGCCAGCCTGCGTGGGATTCCTGGCATGTCTGAAGGGTGCCAGGCGAAAATGTCCCAGTTCTCTCGTAGGAAGTCTCGCAGTGCGGCGTCTACATCAGGGTTTAACTGTGCCCCGATGGAAGCTGTTTTATTGGGGTCCGTTGGATGGACTTGGAATTTGACTATTTCGTCCGCCGGTTTAAAGGAGGTGGACTTGGATCTTTTGTCGAGTACCACATCGTCCCTATTCACCGTAGAGCGCAGCGCAGTCAGTTCCTCAGCCGCTAGGGCTTCGGATAGTGCCTCGAGGGCCAGTGCGGCTGTCTTGTTTTCGGCGCGGAGTGCTATGTCCGGATCACTAGCGAGAGTGATGATCCCGTTAGGCCCGGGCATCTTGAGCTTCATGTACCCGTAATGGGGTATTGCTTGGAAGATTGTAAACGCTTCCCGCCCTAGCAGAGCGTGATAACCGCTGCTGAACGGAGCCACATGGAACATGACCTCTTCGGACCTGTAATTATCCGGCGTGCCGAACACCACATCTAGTGTGATTTTTCCTGTACAGCGCGCTTCCCGACTGGGGATTATTCCTCTAAAGGTTGTGCTGCTTCGCTCAATGCGGTTCCAGTCTATTTCCATTTTTTGAAGGGTTTCCTCATAAATGAGGTTCAATCCGCTGCCGCCGTCCATGAGTACCTTGGTAAGACGAAAGCCGTCCACTATTGGACTGAGGACCAATGCGGCTGGTGCTCGGGCTGTTCGGAATTTAGGTTCATCACTGGCGTTAAAGGTAATAGCCGTGTCACTCCATGGGTTTATTGTTGCTACTTGGTAGATTTCGGCATGGCTGCGGAGTGTCCTTTTTCGCATATTATTTGATGCGTAAGTCTCGCAGACTGTTAATACCGTATTGGTGTCTCTAGGGTGGCTTTCTGTGGCCTCCGGAATTAGGAGATTTTCGCCAATTTTGGCCACCTGCCGGAGTATCCAACATGCTCTAAGGCTGTGAGTTGGTGTGGCGTCCTCTGTACTGTGAATTTTACAGGGTCCATTAAGCCATCCTTCCAGTACGGTTCCATGCCCTGTAGAGGGTTTTTGCTTTTTGGTGTTTGACCCGGGTGTCTGGCGATGATGCACCCTTTTATTTCGGACTGGGTTTGTATTCAGGGCCGGATCGTCCCAAAATTTATTTCGGTTTTCCAGGCGCTTTCCATCGCACAGTACTTTCGTACTATGGACGCCAAGTCAGCGAAGCGTGTAATATCACGGCGACTTATGGCGTTGAGGATTCCCTTGTCCGTGCAATTATTGCAAAAGATTGAGATTGCGTCTTCCTCGCGGCAGTCCTTTATCCTGTTCTTAACCAGGAGGAATCTGGCCCAGTAATGATGTACTGTTTCATCGGGCTCTTGCCTGATTTGGGATAGATCGCTTATGTTCGGGTGGGTGGGTGGAATTAAATCCGAAGCCTCACCCCATCTGAGGCTCAGAGGCCGAGGAATTTCCGAACTCGAAAATTTGGATTCCTGGATGTTGTCCAATGAATCCAGCCCGTCGCCTGACTCTAAGTTCAGGTTTTGAGTGATATCCTCCCCTCCGCGGGTATCCGGCTTGGAGGGATCGGGAATCCGGACGTAGCGAGTCCTTAAGATAGATGAAGGGTCGCCGCACTGTCCCTCTACCACGGCAACGTGATGGGTGACTTGGGGAGAGTTAATCTCTCTCAGATCGGGTTTAGGCCCAATCTGGTCGTAATCCATAGCGACTCCCAGGGCGGCGATGCGATCCAAGAGCTCGTTTATAGAGGAGAGCTCCATTGGATCTAACTGCTCGGCGAGTTCCGAGCTGACATGAAGATTGTTTTTGATGGCTCGAGAGGTCATCATCGGCGCAGAAGCCGAACAGGCGGTCATAAGAAAACCACCTAGCCAGAGGGTTTGGCCGACAGCCAAAGCTCCCTTAGCAACGGTGCCGTCTTTAAAGACGGGGCGAGGCATCCTTCCTGATGGCGACGACACAGAGGAACTCTCAATGAAAGCACCAATGTCGGTGTCAAAACCGGCAGATCTCGGGTAGGGGGTCCCGAACTGTGCGTCTAGGCTGGATGGTAACAGGAGGCAAGGGACACGAAGTTTTACTCAGGTTCGGGCCCTCTCGATGGAGGTAAAACCCTACGTCCTGCTTGATTAATATTGATGATATGGGTAGTACAAGAGTAGATCTACCACGAGATCAGAAAGGCTAAACCCTAGAAGCTAGCCTATGGTATGATTGTTGTTGTGTATGTTGTCCTACGGACTAAAACCCTCCGATTTATATAGACACCGGAGAGGGTTAGGGTTACACAAAGTCAGTTACAATGGTAGGAGATCGACATATCCGTATCGCCAAGCTTGCCTTCCACGCCAAGGAAAGTCCCTTCCAGACACGGGACGAAGTCTTCAATCTTGTATCTTCATAGTCCACGAGTCCGGCTGAAGGTATAGTCCGGCCATCCGGACACCCCCTAATCCAGGACTCCCTCAACCGGGATTCCGAGTCTGATCGGGCCGTCCTAGGAGAAGGAATATCCTTCGTTGACCGTGAGAGCTTGTGATGGGCTAAGTTGGGACACCCCTGCAGGGATTTGAACTTTCGAAAGCTGTGCCCGCGGTTATGGGCAGTGGGAATTTGTTAATGTCCGGTTGTAGAAAACCTGAAACTTAACTTAACTAAAATGGATCAACAGCGTGTGTAGCCGTGATGGTCTCTTTTCGACGGAGTCCGGGAAGAGAACACAGTCTCGTGTTATGCTTGAACGTAAGTAGACTTGGATCACTTCTTGATCATACATTCTCAAACGTGCTTTGCCTTCTCTTCTCGCTCTCTTTTGCGTATGTTAGCCACCATATATGCTAGTCCTTGCTGCATCTCGACCTCATACCCTTTTCCCTACCTATAATCTTAAATAGTCTTGATCGCGAGGGTGTGAGATTGCTGAGTCCTTGTGACTCACAGATTACTTCCAAAACCACGTGCAGGGTCCGGTGATACCATTCCAGGAGATGCGACTGAGCTCAAGTGGGAGTTCGATGAGGACTCAGGACGATACTATGTTTCTTTCCCAGACGATCATTAGTGGAGCCCAGTTGGGGCGATCGGCGACATTATGCATTTGGGGTTGTCTTTATTTTGGTTCCGTAGTCAGACCTTGATTATATCTGGATGATTGTAATGATATATTTATGCTATTGTATGAAGTGGTGATTGTAAGCCAACTATGTACCTCTTTCTTATTCAGTACATGGGTTGTGTAAAGATAACCCCTCTTGCGACATTGCCTACAATGCGGTTATGCCTCTAAGTCGTGCTCCGACACGTGGGAGATATAGCCGCATCGTGGGTGTTACAAGTTGGTAAACAGAGCCTTCCCCGACTTAGGAGCCCCCTGCTTGATTGAATCGCTGGCGTTGTTGAGTCTAGAAAAATGTTTTGAGTCTTTTAGGATTATATATCAGAGAGTAGGATTCTTTTTACTCCCCAGTCCCTTCGTCGCTCTGGTGAGGCATCCTGACATAGAGTTTTGACTCTTCTCTTCTCAAATTCACTAAAAATAATTTAGGATCACGCGGGTATCTTGGAATCGTTCCGATGGTTTTGTGACGAGAACATTGTGTGCCTCCTGACATTTAGGGGTTGTGGCAGTGTCCCGGTCAGTTGAGCTCCGAGGTGTTGTCGTCACAATTTTATCGTTGCAGTTCTGGAATACCTGAGTTTTGCCGACATCAAAAATCTCTTTTATGCAGTTGTTGGTGAGATAACCTCGAAGCCACCCAGTACTAGGGCGGGAGTTCGGGAGTATTGCCATAACTCGTATAACGGATGCTTTTTGAAGGTTGAGGTAAACGATTTCCGAAGGTTTCTTGGTTATGTGTTGAAGGATGGATACAACTAAATGTAGGATTTGCTAGCTTTTGGTGAGATATTATGCTTCCCCTTTATCCCCAACACCTGATTGCATAACCGGAAAGTTTCGGGAGTTTCATAGGTGGGAATTCATGTAGCTCTAGTATTTCTTCCCGCAGATATTTGGTTTGTGATTGGTTAATCCTTACCAATTATTTGTTCATATCCATACCTTGTTGCTTTATTCATCTACCTTTATCTAAGTGGCTTCTCAACATTATGGAAGTGTGATGATTTACTTTGGAATTCATTCATTCATTCTTGTTCGGATGTTAAGGCTACATGTTGCAATTTCGATCCATTGATTCAGCTTGAATATATGTCTTGCAAGATGCTAACGGATGTCAACCTCTTCAGGATGGCTCCTCCAACACGTCAGAATCCGGAACCTCCGCCACCACCTCCACCTCCGGAGGCATGGCAAGCTGTCATGGCCGCCACCAACGCTAGCACGCAGATGCTTTTGCAACTCTTGCAAGAGCGCAACCAAGGAAATCAAGGCCAAGGCAACAATCAAGCTCAGTTTGCTACCCTCAACCAGTTCCTCGCAAACCAGCCGAAGTCCTTAAGTAAGTGTGTCGAGGCCACAGACGCTGACGATTGGCTCGTGGATATCTGCAAACATTTCGAGTGTAGCAACGTCAGGCCTGAGGACTTTGTCAAGTTTGCTTCGTTCGAACTCAAAGACCAAGTTGCTGAGTGGTATCAACAATACAAAGATTCCAGAGTAGGTCGTGTGATTACCTGGGATGATTTCTACCGAGACTTCAAAGCTCACCACATTCCACAAAGTGTTGCTGAGAGTAAGCGCGAGGAGTTCCGCAATCTCAAGCAAGGCAGCTTGTCTGTTTACCAATACAACATCCTGTTTTAGAGGCTCGCTCGCTTCGCTAAACAAGACGTCCCTGACGAGAAGAGCATGATTTATCAATTCAGAGGTGGCCTTAGAGAAGATCTGCAACTAGCTCTCGTGCTTTTTGAGCCGTCCGAGTATGATGAGTTCTACAACATGGCACTAAAGCAAGAGGCTGCTCAGCTCAAGTGCGATGCTTCTAAGAAGAGAGTCAGGGATGCAACTCCTTCTTCTTCAACTCAAGTGGCAGCTAAGCAGCAAAAGTTTTGGTTGCCTCCTCCTCCTCCATTCCGTCAGCCTTATCAGCAGAAGAGTAAAGGTGGCAACGGATCTTCCCACCCACCCAACCCAGGATATCAGAACAAAGCGCAGTCTCATGCTCCAAGGTCAAGTGCTCCTTTTCACAGTCCGCTCTCAGAGGTTACGTGCAACAAGTGCAGCAGAAAGGGCACTATGCGAATAAATGCTTCAACCAACAGCACCTTCCGCCTCCTCCTCCTGTGAGATCTGCCAACAATGCAGTGGTCAAGCATAATCCCAAGCATGCTAAGGTCAACATGATGAACGCAGCTCAGGCAGAGGACTCTTCAGAAGTGATCATGGGTAATCTTCCAGTTAACTCTATTCTTGTAAAAGTTATTTTTGATACTGGTGCATCACATTGTTTCATCTCAAGACCATTTCTTGCCAAGAATGAATTCACTTCTTCTCATTTGGGCAAATCCATGGATATCGTTTCTCCGGGTAAACGGTTGAGTGCCAGTTTGGTGGTTCCGGATGTTTCTATCAAGATGGGTGATAATAAACTTCTGTCCTCTCCTATGGTTCTGGGTAACTCGGATATTGATCTAATTCTCGGCATGGACTGGCTTTCTAAGCACAAGGCTCAGCTTGATTGTGCTGCCAGGCAGATTCAATTGACACACTCGTCTGAGGATGTGATCATCTTTGCCGCTCGGGAAGATACCATTCGACTGTTTTCTCTCAATGAGAAGGGTGAGTTGGATGCCATCTCTCAGATTCTAGTCGTTTGTGAATATCAAGACATCTTTCCAGAAGAGCTTCCAGGAATGCCTCCTCACCGGCCAGTTGAATTCGTCATCGATCTTGGGCTTGGCACGGAACCTGTTTGCAAACGTCCTTACAAGCTTGGACCAGAAGGAGCTGAAGAAACAACTCGATGTACAAGAGAGTATGGGCTGATCCGACCGAGCTCTTCTCCATGGGGTTGTGGTGTTCTTTTTGTCAAGAAGAAGGATGGCACGGACCGACTTTGTGTCGACTACCGTCCATTGAACAAGAAGACCATAAAGAACAAGTACCCACTTCCCAACATCAATGAGTTATTCGAACAACTCAAAGGTGATCAAGTATTCTCCAAGCTTGACCTCTCTATGGGCTATCATCAGATTCACAGTCATGAACAAGATATCCCTAAGACAGCATTCAGAACAAGCTATGGTTCTTATGAATATACTGTCATGTCTTTCGGCCTTGTCAACGCTCCTCCAAAATTCTCTCACATGATGAACTTCATATCCAACCCTTACACAAATGATTTCGTCTTGGTGTATCTCGATGATATTTTGGTCTTTTCTAAGAACAAGGAGGATCATGCCAAGCATTTGAGATTGGTGATGGATAAACTCAGAGAACATCAATTCTATGCGAAGTTCTCAAAGTGTGAGTTTTGGCTCGATGAGGTTCTCTACCTTGGGAATATCATCTCCGCCAAGGGTATTGCTGTTAATCCTGAGAAGGTGTCTGTAATTCTGAATTGGGAACTGCCTCAGAATGTGAAGCAGCTCCGCAGTTTCCTTGGACTTGCAAGCTATTGTCGAAGATTCATTGAGAATTTCTCTAAGACCGCGAAGCCTCTTTCCAACTTCCTCCAGAAGCATGTGAAGTATGTCTGGATGCTTGAATGTGACATCACTTTCAACACCCTCAAAGAGAAGCTAGTCACAACTCCAGTTCTGACAACTCCTGATGAATCCAAACCATTCGAGGTTTTTTGTGATGCCTCCCTGCAAGGCCTTGGTGCTGTGTTAATGCAAGAAAAGAAAGTTGTGGCTTATACCTCTTGTCAGTTGAAGCCCAACGAAAAGAACTACCCCACTCATGACCTCGAGTTGGCGGCAGTTGTCCATGCTCTGTTAACATGGAGACATCTCTTGTTGGGAAGGAAAGTGGACATCTTCACTGATCATAAGAGCCTCAAGTACATCTTCACTCAACCCAACCTCAACCTTAGGCAGACTCGTTGGGTCGAAATGATTCAAGAGTATAATCCGAGTATTGAATATACTCCAGGCAAGGCCAATGTCATTGCTGACGCTTTGAGCGGGAAGGTGTACTGCAACAGTTTAATTCTCAAGCCCTTCCAACCGGATCTTTGTGAAGCTTTCCACAAACTTAACCTCTAAGTTGTTCCTCAAGGATTTCTTGCCAACCTCCAAGTCTCTCCTACTTTGGAAGATCAAATTCGTGAGGCACAACTTCTTGATGCAATGGTGAAGAAGGTGAAGATTGGGATCGCCAAGAGCCAACCCAAGTACAAGTGCTATCGCCTTGATGACAAAGATACTCTATTCTTCGAGGATCGAATTGTTGTTCCTAAAGGTGACCTCCGTAAAGTCATTATGAACGAGGCTCACAATTCACTCCAATCTATTCATCCTGGAAGTACAAAGATGTACCATGACCTCAAGCAGTTGTATTGGTGGACTCGAATGAAGCGAGAAATTGCTCAGTTCGTGAATGAATGTGATGTCTGCAGAAGAGTGAAGGCAGAACACCAACGGCCAGCTGGTCTCCTCCAACCTCTTGCCATTCCTGAATGGAAGTTTAACCATATTGAGATGGACTTAGTGACTGGATTTCCCAAGTCCAAGCGCGGAAATGATGCTATCTTTGTTGTCATCGATAATCTTACTAAAGTGGCTCATTTTCTTCCTATCAAAGAATCTATCACAGCAGCTCAGTTGGCAGAGCTATATACCTCCAGGATTGTCTCCTTGCACGGCATTTCGCAGTTGATATCTTCAGATCATGGAAGAATCTTTACTTCTAAGTTATGGGACTCCTTCCAAAAGGCCATGGGCACCAACATTCACTTTAGCATAGCCTTCCATCCTCAAACTAGTGGACAAGTTGAGCGAGTAAATCAAATTCTTGAAAATATGCTCAGGGCTTGTGTCATTTCCTTCGGTATGAAGTGGGAATATTGTCTTCCATATGCCGAGTTCTCCTACAACAACAACTTCCAAGCAAGCTCGGGCAAGGCCCCATTCGAGATTCTCTATGGCAGAAAGTGTCGTACTCCTCTTAATTGGTCAGAGACTGGTGAACGCCAACTTCTTGGCAATGACTTAATCGAAGAAGCTTAAGAAATGTGTAAAGTCATCCGTGAAAATCTCAAAGCCGCGCAATCGCGCCAGAATAGTTACTATGGTAGCTAGCATCGTGACTTGGCTTTCGAGATCGGATACCATGTCTACCTTTGTGTCTCTCCAATGAAAGGTACTCATCGCTTCGGTATCAAAGGGAAGCTTGCCCCTAGATACGTGGGTACTTTCAAGATCATGGGCAAAAGAGGCGATCTCGCCTATCAACTTGAGCTTCTGTCCAACTTTGCAAACATGCACGATGTGTTTCACGTGTCTCAGCTTCGCAAGTGTTTCAAGACTCCTCACCGCACCAGCAACTTAAAAGAGATTGATCTCCAAGAAGACATGTCTTATCATGAGCATCATGTTGCTATTCTTGAAGAAACTGAGCGCAAGACTCGCAACAAGTCTATCAAAATCCTGAAAGTGAAGTGGTCACATCATTCCGACTGAGAAACCACCTGGGAACGCGAGGACAACCTCCGTTCCGAATATCCGGAGTTCTTTTAGTCCTAGATCTCGGGACGAGATCCTTTCGTAGTGGTGGAGTGTTGTAACGCCCCGGATGTAACTTACCATATTTGTACTCCAACTCTTGCCATTTTCGACTCTAAGTTATGAGATTCGTGGTTGGGTTCTTGTCTTTGTTTTGCATTTTGCTCATGTCATGCATATCATATCATATCATCATGTGCATCGCATTTGCATAAGTGTTCGTCTCATGCATCAGAGCATTTTCCCCGTTGTCCGTTTTGCAATCCGTCACTCCTATGTCCTCCGGCGCCCCCTTTTGCCTCTTTTCATGAGCGGGTGTTAAACATTCTCGGAATGGACTAAGATTTGCCAAGCGGCCTTGGTACACCACCGGTAGACCGCTTGTCAAGTTTCATGCCATTTGGAGTCCATTTGATACTCCAACGGTTAACCAGGGAACTGTAAAGGCCTCGTGTGTGTTGCAGCCCAACACCCCTCCAAAGTGGCCCAATAACCCATCCAAACCCCCTCCATCCTCTCGGCCGTTCAATCACGATCGCGTGGCCGAAAATCGCACCTCATTTGGACTCTCCTAGCTCCCTCTACCTATATATTTGCACCTCCCCCCGAAATTTCACGGTGCAAACCCTAGATCTTCTCCCTCTCGCCCGCCGGACATATCCGTCCCGGACTGGACGTAACCCCGCCGCCTCTCCCATCATGCCACGTGGCCCCGGCTATCGCGCGCCGCCGCCGGCCTGCACGGCCCACGAACGGGCCCGTGCGAGAGCCCATCCCGCCACCGCCGTCTCTCGAGGCACCCGAGCCGCCTGAGCCGGCGAGCACCGCTGCCCACGAGCCGAGCACCCGCGACCGCCGCCGCCCGGACCCTCGCCTGCTACTCCGGTGACCGCGACGCCACCCCTGCCTCCTGGCCGCGCCTCCTCTGACGATTCCGGCAACGACTCCGGCCGCGTCTTCCTCTCTGCCGGCAAGCGTCTCCAACTCCGGCCACTGCCTCGTCTTCGATTCTGGCGAGAAGCACTCCGGCGAACCTCGGGCTCCCTACCGTCCAGATCCAGATCCAACAAACCCTCGGGTTGACTTCGAAATTCCACTAAGTCTTTTATTTTTGCATTCTGAAGCCCTGTTCATTATGCCATCACTTGTTGCATACTGCTCCGTTTTGTGCGTTCCATATATCAAAATGTTCATCATGATGTGCTCTTCATTTTGTTCCATTGTGACATGCTTGTTTGAGTCCATCTTGATGCCCAAATCGTTGATGCAAGAGTGCTATTAAATGTTAGTTCATGTTACTTAGCAGATTATGAGCATTTGTAATTTTTGCTACTATTGTTGTGTGTTGCATATGGTCATGAGCTCTACATGTGTTTTGGGTTATGCCATGCCATCTTTACAGGGGTGTATACCATGTATTTTTGTGATCAATGTGGTGACTAGCACAAGCATGCAAAGTAGCTCTCGTGATATTGCTGATTTCAGGGACTTAGAATTTCAGTCATTTCCATGCTGTTATTTTTATGCCATGTATTCATGTTGCTACGGTGAGATCCATGCTTCTTTTGAGTATGTCCAGTAAGGATGATTTGTACATATGGTTATGATCTATCCATCCATGTCCCTGTTTGCATTTATGGAATGCCCTAGCATGACAGTATCTTGCTCTACTTTTGCTATAAAATGTTCCTGGCAGATTGTTTACGTGTTAATCAATTTTGCCAAGGATGTTGTAGTAGATCCATGCATGCTATGAGATTGTTCTTGCCATGGTTAGCTTCATGAACATGTCTTATTGCTGATGCTGTGCTTATAGTGTCATGAAATGCCTTGTGTTGAGTGAATCGAGATCGCAAAGAGGCCTTCATAATTCTGTTTTTGCCATGTCCAGATTTCTGCAAAGTCTGAATCTGTTAACGAAACTTGCTAAGTTTACATGGGTGCCATCATATCTTCTGATCCTTTTTGACTTATGGTCAGGAAGGTATTTTTGTTATATGTTTTGAGTAGATTCATGCCATACCTTTTTTTACTAAGTTCTGTTCCTGTAGCATGTTGTTATCTTGCTCTAAACATTGCTTCCTGATGTTAATTCCTGACATGTTAGTATTTTCACCAAGTCTGTGAAGCTGATATCTTTTGCACTTTTGCCATGCTTGTTTGAATCTTCTATTGTGTTATTTAGCCGTAACTCAGTGTTCATCTTTTGTCAAGCATCTTGAGTAGATCACTGCTATGTGCTTGGTTGCTACGTTGGAGTGTAGTAGCTTAGTTTCTTGTTGCATTCTAGATGGCATCGTGCTGTTAATCGCAGAAGTGTGCCATTATTGTTTTGCTTGCCATTTGCAAACCGTGCATCCGATTCCGGTGATCTTTATATCGATTTCGAACGATATCAACTCATCTTTCCAGCAGCGCACTTGGTTTGCCAATTTGAGGCCTGGTTCAATATTTCCCTTCTGAAGCATGCATATGCATTGCATATCACATCCTGCATGTCATGCCATGTTCTGCATCATGTTGCTTGTGCATTGCACCGTGGTTGATTATTGTTTCCTTTGCTTGTGTTATTGATTTGGGTAGAGCCGGGAGACGATTACATGATTGAGGAACCCGTTGAGTATGCTTATGAGGTTCAAGCTTTCGTCAACTCGGAGAACTTTGCAGGCAAGATGACCATACCCTCGAAATCACTTCTATCTTTGCTTGCTCGATGTTCGCTCTATTGCTATGCCGCGATACCTAGCACTTGCTTTATCATGCCTCCCATATTTCCATGTCAAGCCTCTAACCGACCTTTCCTAGCAAACCGTTGTTTGGCTATGTTACCGCTTTGCTCAGCCCCTCTTATAGCGTTGATAGTTGCAGGTGAAGATGAAGTGTGTTCCTTGTTGGTACATGTTTATTTTTGGGATATCATTATTATATCTTGTTTAATTTAATGCATCTATATACTTGGTAAAGGGTGGAAGGCTCGGCCTTATGCCTGGTGTTTTGTTCCACTCTTGTCGCCCTAGTTTCCATCATACCGGTGTTATGTTCCTTGATTTTTGCGTTCCTTACGCGGTTGGGTTATAATGGGAACCCCTTGACAGTTCGTCTTGAATAAAACTCCTCCAGCAAGGCCCAACCTTGGTTTTACCATTTGCCACCTAAGCCTTTTTCCCTTGGGTTCCGCGAACTCAAGGGTCATCTTTATTTTAAACCCCCCCGGGCCAGTGCTCCTCTGAGTGTTGGTCCGAAACGGGAAGCCTGCGGGGCCACCTCGGGGCAACTCGAGGGTTGGTTTTACTCGTAGCTTGACCTATCCGGTGTGCCCTGAGAACGAGATACGTGTGACTCCTATCGGGATTTGTCAGCACATTGGGTGGATTTGCTGGTCTTGTTTTACCATTGTCGAAATGTCTTGTAACCGGGATTCGGAGTCTGATCGGGTCTTCCTGGGTGAAGGAATATACTTCGTTGACCATGAGAGCTTGTGATGGGCTAAGTTGGGACACCCCTGCAAGGTTTTGAACTTTCGAAAGCCATTCCCGCGGTTAAGGGCAGATGGGAATTTGTTAATATCCGGTTGTAAAAAAAACCTGACACTTAACTTAATTTAAAATGAATCAACCGCGTGTGTAGCCGTGATGGTCTCTTTTCGGCGGAGTCCGGGAAAAGAACACGGTCTCGGGTTATGCTTGAACGTAAGTAGTTTCAGTATGACTTCTTGATCATGATTGTTTATCGACCGTACTTTGCTTCACTTCTCGCTCTCATTTGCGTAAGTTAGCCACCATATATGCTAGTGCTTGCTGCAGCTCCACCTCACTACCCCCTTTTTCCTACCTTAAGCTTAAATAGTCTTGATCGCGAGGGTGTGAGATTGCTGAGTCCCCGTGACTCACAGATTACTTCCAAAAACCAGATGCAGGTGCCGACGATGCCAGTGCAGGGGACATGACCGAACTCAAGTGGGAGTTTGACGAGGATTCAGGATGTTACTATGTTTCCTTTCCGGACGATTAGTAGAGGAGCCCAGTTGGGGCGATCGGGGATCTATGCATTTGGGGTTGTCTTTCTTTATTTGGTTCCGTAGTTGGACCTTGATTGTATTCTGGATGATGTAATAGTATATTTATGTATTGTGTGAAGTGGCGATTGTAATCCAACTCTTTATCCCATTCTTATTCAGTACATAGGATGTGTAAAGATTACCCCACTTGCGACATGCCTACTATGCGGTTATGCCTCTAGGTCGTGCTACGACACGTGGGAGATATAGCCGCATCGTGGGTGTTACAGAAGACCGGAAAATTGATCTTTCGTGACAATATTCAGCAAAGCCGCATTAATTTCACAAGATTTCGCATTAGTAGCGGGAGCAATCGGAGTACTAATAAAATCATTATTATTGGTGTTGGAAAAGTCACAGAATTTGGTATTCTCTTGAGTCATTATGACAAAGTAAACAATCCAACACGCGAGCACACAAAAAGCAAATGGAGAAGGCAGACGGAAGAGTGGCGAAGAAAAGGCAAGTCTTTTCGAAAATCATTTTAGAAGTGGGGGAGAGGAAAACGAGAGGCAAATAATGTAATGTGAGGGATGAGAGTTTATGATGGGTACTTGGTATGTCTTGACTTGGTGTAGATCTCCCTAGCAACGGCGCCAGAAATTCATCCTGCTACTTCTTGAGCTTGCGTTGGTTTTTCCCTTGAAGAGGAAGGGGTGATGCAGCAAAGTAGAGTAAGTATTCGTTGGCGTCCTGGGAACGGGTGTACCCAGACTTGCCTTCCTGCGGCCCAACGCGTGGCTTTTCCAGCGCCCTGGTACGGCCCATCTTCATCAGCAACCACTTAAGACCCTCGCGAGGGGCCAACCCTCGCGAGGCTGATGACGCCAAGACCTCCTGGGGGCAGCCTCCCTAGGCTGGCTCCCGAGGAGCGGAGATATCTATGCAAGGGGCACCTCACGAGGTTCACGTGACGTGAGCCATGACAACCAGGGCCAGGCGGGTGCCAGCGGGCACAAAGTACTCATTTCCTGTTTGGTGCTAAAGGGGCAAGCGCAGGCGAGGAGTCCCGAGGCATTAGGCAAAGGTTTCCATATCGGTGCAACAAGACCAAGACCAGCAGGACGGAGGTCACCGCGAAGCCTACGGCGGCGTCACCACCAGAGCCTTTGGCAGGCAAAGACCACCTTTTGTCAGGATAACTTGTACTGGTTGTCCCTCTTCGAAGTTGCTCGTTGTGGGATCCCTTCCCGCCTAAACATTTGGGAAGAGGACCAGGGATAAATAGGACTAGCCACCACCTTAGCAAGGGACGGATGATTCAGACCATCCTCACACACACAAGCTCACCGAGCTAAAGAACACCTCTCCTCAGTAGGCTGTTCATCCCTTGTACTAGTTCATCCTTAGCCTACAAGGCAGTCCACCACACCACACTGGAGTAGGGTATTACACCACAATGGTGGCCTGAACCAGTATAAACTCTCGTGTCTCTTGTTCCTCGGGTTCGGCGAGCTAGGCCTAGAGATTGTTGCGATATTGAGCGAGAGAGAGAGACATCTTTGTGCGCACCCCAGTGTTCGAACCTCAAGGGTTTGTCGGAACCCACGATCCTACATTTAGTGCGCCAGGTAGGGGTGCGTTGAAGCTTTCCCTCCATCGATTCGCGCTCCGCTGCTCCACCGCATCCATGTCTGACGCTCACCGAGCCCGTGCTGAGCGCCCTCGCCGCCCACGTCGCTCAAACGGCGCCCATTGGCGGACCTCCCCGCCGTTCTCCATCACTTTCTGCCAACGCCGCCACTGGCCCGGCAGCAAATGAGCAGCAGGCCTAATCGTTGCACCCTTAGTGCGGCAGGATGGATGCACCGCCACCCCGTGGCTGGCTCAGGCTGGCTCATCGTCCCATGCTCGTCGCGCGCCCAGAGACGCGCATGACGCCCTACTCATGGCACGCGAGCTCCTGCGTTACCGCCCGGTCGACGACCTCTACGATGACTGGCTGGACCGCATCGCCGAGCTTGTCAGTGCTGCCGGGGACTATCCTGCACCATCCCTCTTGCTGCCTCACCCACCTCTAGCTGCGGGCGATGTAGCTCATGGAGCGCCTCCGCTGCCTCCGCACCAAGACGGTGCCCTCGCACCAAGACGCGCAGCTCAAGGAGCACCCCCGCTTCCTCCGCATCAAGACGGTGTCCTCTCCCCAAGACACGCGGTCCCGCGGTGTGATCTGCCATAGCGGGGTGCCCGTGCTGGGAGAAGGAAGCTGCCAAGAGGCCCCTCGACCGCAAGGGAACGCTCCTGCACTCCCCGCGCCCCCAAGTCAAGACTACGTGCCGCATGCGGTGGCGGTACGTGGATATAAAGATCAGGATCCACCACCACGACGAGCTCCGGTGACTACTGCAGGCTGACGTGCCTTCACTCCTGAGCTATGCGGCCTCATCTGGCCAGGCAAGTTCAAGCTAGACCTGCCTATGCGCTACGACGGCACCCCTGACCCTGCAGAGTTCTTGCAGCTCTATGAGCTGAGCATCGAGGAAGCCAACGGAGACGAGAAGGTCATGGCAAACTGGTTTCCCATGGCTCTCAAGGATGGCACGCGCTTGTGGCTCATGAACCTGCCCGCGGATCAATCTCCTCCTGGGGCGAGATGCGCGTGTGCTTCATGGCCAACTTCCAGGACACTCGTGAGCACCCGCCAGCCGCTGGCGACCTGCGGCGCATCAAGCAGCAACTAGGGGAAACCCTGCAAAAGTACATCCAGTGCTTCAGCAACGTCCGCCTCAAGATCTCAAAGGTGACGGACGAGTCCACCATCTCTGTGTTCTCCAATGGCATCTGCGATGTCAAGATGAAGGAGGAGCTCGCCATCCACGAGGAGCTTGCTCGGCCTTGGAGATGTTCAACATGGCAACCAAGTAGGCAAGGGCTGAGGAAGGGCGCCTCTCCCTCCTCGAGCTCCCAACAACTGACCAGGAGGACAAGAAGGTAAAGATCAAGGACGTGAAGTGCAAGGGGGCTGCCATGCTCACGGTGCAGCCAGAGATGAAGCACGATCGCGAGCACCCCGAATCATCCAGGGCCAACCACCACTTCTGCACCTTCCAGAATGTTCACAGCCATAACACCAGCGACTGTCAGGAGCTCAGGGCCATCCGAGATAGGCGCTTCAGTCGACGCCCTGAGCGCAATGACCGGGGCTACGGCCAAGGAGGAGGATGAAGGGAAGGACGTTGGGACGATCGCGGTCCCTGCTAGGAGTGGTGTGACCGACCTCGCGAGGACCACTGGCAGGACCAGCCTCACGAGGGACCCTGGAGGGAGCAACCTCGTGAGGACCGCCCTCAGGGAAACGCTGGCCTCCCTCCGCTGCCGCCACCACCAAGGAGAAACGACGACCACCGTCAGGACGAGGGGGCTGGGGGCTTCCAGGAGCCGTGTGTCGTCGCCTGTATCTTGGGTGGTGCTCAAGCCCCAGCCTCTCAGCGCATCTTCAAGAAGTTTTCTCACGAGGTGAATGCGGTCCTTCCCAGGATCGAGGCCACGCGCTCGCTCAGGTGGTCCAAGTGCGCCATCACCTTCAGCTCGGCGGACCAGCTCAAGTGCGCGGCAACTGCCGGCGCTCCCCCGATGCTCTGCTCACCCGTCATCAGCAACGTTTATGTCACCAAGACCCTCATCGACGGCGGCGCAGGGCTCAATGTCTTGTCTGTCGAGACATTCGATAGCCTTCAGGTGCCATACAATTAGGTACAGCCTACCAAGCCTTTCTCAGGAGTGACCGATGGCTACACCACCCCGATAGGGCAGGTCCGCCTCCATGTCACCTTCGGCCAGCGTGACAACTACCGCACCGAGCTCATCGACTTCAACATCGCCTACATTCGCCTGCCATAAAACGCCATCCATGCGTATACAGCCTTGGCCAAGTTTATGGCAGTGACCCACCACGACTACAACGTCCTCAAGATGCCAGGAAGCAGCGGCGTTATCTCGGTCACCTGCGAGGAAAGAGATGCAGTGTGCTCCCTCGAGCGTGATTACCAGGCTGCGGCGGCCGAAGACCCTGACAACGAAGGCACCCGACACCCTCCTGAGGCTAACCCCAAGAAGAAGAAGCAGCTACTCTGCCAAGGACCTCAGGAGGGCGACGTCTCCAGCAGCACCACCTCAGGACCTACGCCCACAGATGGGGCACCTCCTTCCCTTGCATAGGAAGGAGCGCCCAGCGCCCTCCTCGGGTGGGCTCGGGGGCTCTCTTCTGGAGGGCCTCAGACCTAGCCGTCTTCACGAGGGAGGCGCTTGGGCACCATGTGGAGGCGTGCTTTGCCGGACGTTTCCCTCAAGAGGGCATGAGGCGTGGAGCGCCTTGCGCTCAGGAATTCATCACCAAGGCGATCGAGGAGCTTCAAGAGGTAGGGTCCATACGTGGCGGCCGTCGCCCACCATCCAGCATAGCTCTCCACCCTGGCGAGGGTGCGGTCTGCACATCTGCATCGACATTCCAGGGCTCAATAGGGCCGTGTCTCAGCGCCGGTTCGAGCCTTCGTGCGTTGGACGGTGCGAGGGTCCACCTCACAGCTACGTTTGCATGCCTCTCGGCCTGCCGAACGCGGCTGTCACCTTCCAGCGTCACCTACAAAGCATTCTGGCAGCTCAGGAGGCCCAGCATCATGCTGTCCTGGAGGAGATCACAACAGTTCTTCAGGAGCCACCAGGGCCTGCGGAGCCTCCATAGGCTCAGGGCCCTGGTGGCTCATGAGGAGCAACCTCTTCAGCTGCCCCGACACCACTCCAGCATGGTATCAAGTGACTCTTTCCAGTTCATTCAGTGAGGGGTGCCCATCGGGAAACATTATCCCCAAGTCGCATGGGCCTGTCCTTGCGGCGTGTATCCTTTTACATCTTTAGCTAACTCTGTTGGGGGCACCTCACGGGCCGCATCATCCCCAAGCCGCTCGGTTCCATCCCAGTGGCATGTATTGTTCTTGCATCTATCTGAACTAATTTGCCTTCTCGTGTGAATTGCTCCATAACCACTGCTCACCTGGCGCATGCTCATCGCGGCCTCCTGCGCCACCACTACACGGCCATCACGGCCGTGGCGCGAGAGGCGTCGGTCGCTGCCTCCTCCTCCGGAGCCTTCTGCCTGAGCATACAAGGGCAGCGGGTAGCCCGGGGGAGGCCGCTCATACCAAGGCCTCATCACCTCCGGCCTCACGACGATGTCGCGGGAGCAGATCGGCCTCTTCTTCGGTGGGAGTGGCCCAAGTTCTTCACGAGGGGTTTTCCCCATCTCGGCAGCGGAGAACCTCCTTATTGGCGCCGTGAACATCACAACAAGAAGGAGGAAGAAGAAGCAAGCGGGACGGAGGAAGAGATGAGCAACGGGGATCCGCCCCTTCCTCATTTATAGCCAGAGGGAGGCCAACCGCCGGCCTCCACGATCTAAGGTAATGATGATTTTCTTCTGCTTGCAGCAGGGTCTCGTCAAGTGGGCTGTTGCCGAGGCAGTGTGGGGAAGCGGAGACACCCACCACCTATCAATTTCCACGCGTCAATCGAGATCGCAGGCTATTGGGGCTTGTGGTGCTCTGCACTTGCCCTTTGGCTTCGCCTCGAAGCCAAGTCCGAGCGCGCCTTGGGCCCACGGGCTACTATCGGTGTCCTGGGAACGGGGGTACCCAGACTTGCCTTCCTGCATCCCATGGCGTTGCTCATCCAGCGGCCTGGTCCGGCCCATCTTCATCAGCAACAACTCAAGACCCTCACGAGGGGCCAAGCCTCGTGAGGCGGACGACACCAAGACCTCCTGGGGCCAGCCTCCCTAGGCTGGCTCCCGAGGAGCGGAGATATCTACGCAAGGGACACCTCACAAGGTTCATGTGACGTGAGCCATGACGACCAAGGCCAAGCGGGCGCCAGCAGGCGCTGAGTACCTGTTTCCTCTTTGGTGCTAAAGGGGCAAGCGTAGGCGAGGTGTCCCGAGGCATCAGGCAAATGTTTCCATATCGGTGCAACATGTCCAAGACCAGCAGGAAGGTGGTCACCACGGAGCCCACGGCAGCGTCACCACCAGAGCCTTTGGCAGGCGAAGACCACCTTTTGTCAGGATAACTTGTACTAGTTGTCCCCCTTCGAAATTGCTCATTGTGGGATCCCTTCCCACCTAAACATTTGGGAAGAGGACCAGGGCCTCTATAAATTGGACTAGCCACCACCTTAGCAAGGGACGGATGATTCAGACCATCCTCACACACACAAGCTCACTGAGCTAAAGAACACCTCTCCTCAGGAGGCTGTTCATCCGTTGTACTAGTTCATCCTCAGCCTACAAGGCAATCCACCACACCACACTGGAGTAGGGTATTACACCACAACAGTGTCTCGAACCAGTATAAACTCTCGTGTCTCTTGTTCCTTCGGTTCGGCGAGCTAGGCCTAGATATCGTCGCGAGAGTGAGCGAGCGAGAGAGAGAGAGAGAGATCTTCGTGGGCACCCCAGTGTTCGAACCTCAAGGGTTTGCCGGAACCCATGATCCGACAGTATTTCCCTCAGTTTTGAGAACCAAGGTATCAGTCCAGTAGGAGACAATGCGCAAGTCACCGAATACCTGCACAAACAAACACCAACTTGCGCCCAACGTGATAAGGGGTTGTCAATCCCTTCATGGTTATTTGCAAAGTGAGATATGATAGAGATGGATAAACGGTAGAGTAAAAAATTTGGTATTTTTGGTTTATGAAACAAAAAGTAAAAGATTGCAAAGAAAGTAAATAGGAAACTAAAATTGTAGATCGAAAACTTATATGATGGAAAATAGACCCGGGGGCCATAGGTTTCACTAGAGGCTTCTCTCAAGATAGAAAATATTACGGTGGGTGAACAAATTACTTCCGAGCAATTGATTGAAAAGCGCATAATTATGACGATATCTAAGGCAATGATCATGAATATAGGCATCACGTCAGTATCAAGTAGACCGACTCCTGCCTGAATCTACTACTATTACTCCACACATCGACCGACTCCTACCTGCATCTAGAGTATTAAGTTCATAAGAATAGAGTAACGCATTAAGTAAGATGACATGATGTAGCGGGATATACTCAAGCAATATGATGAAAACCCCATCTTGTTATCCTCGATGGCAACAATACAGTATGTGTCGGTTCCCCTTTTTTCACTGGGATCGAGCACCGCAAGATTGAACCCAAAGCTAAGCACTTCTCCCATTGCAAGAAAAACCAAACTAGTTGGCCAAACCAAATCGATAGTTCAAAGAGACTTGCAAAGATATCAAATCATGCATATAAGAATTCAGAGGAGATTAAAATAATATTCACTGATAAACCGATCTTAAATCAACTATTCATCGGATCTCGGCAAACACGCCGCAAAAGAGTATTACATCGGACAAATCTCCAAGAACATCGAGGAGAACATGGTATTGAGAATCAAAAATAGAGAAGAAGCCATCTAGCTACAAGCTATGGACCCATAGGTCTGACGTAAACTACTCACACTTCATCGGAGAGGCAATGGTGTTGTTGTAGAAGCCCTCCGTGATCGAATCCCCCTCCAGCAGGACACCGGAAAAGGCCCGTAGATGGGATCTCATGGGTACAGAAGGTTGCGGCGGTGGAAAAGTGTTTTCCTAGCTCTCTTGGTTGGTTTGGGAATATTTGAGAATATATAGGCCGAAGAAATAGGTCGGTGGAGTCACGAGGGGCCCACAAGGGTGGGGGCGCGCCCTCCGTCCTTGTGGGTGCCTCGTGGCTTCCCTGACGTGTACTCCAAGTCCTCTAGATGTCTTCTAGTCCAAGAAAAATCATCGCGAAAGTTTCATTCCGTTTGGTATTCCTTTTTTGCGAAACTCTAAAACAAGGAAAAACAGGAATTGGCACTGGGCTCTAGGTTAATAGGTTAGTCCCAAAAATATATAAAATAGCATAAAATAATGCATATAAACATCCAAAATAGATAATATAATAGCATGGAACAATAAAAAATTATAGATATGTTGGAGATGTATCACTCCCCGGCAACGGCGCTAGAAAAACGTCTTGATAACCCACAATTATAGGGGTTCGCAACAGTTTTCAAGGGTAGAGTATGCAACTCAAATTTATTGATTCGACAAGGGGAGCCAAAGAATAATCACGAGTATTAGCAGTTGAGTTGTCAATTCATCCACAACTGAAAGACTTAATATATGCAACAAAGTATTTAGTAGAAAAGTAGTATGGAAGAAACGACAACGGTGGCAAAAGTAACAATAGCAATTTTGTAGTGATTGTAATAGTAGTAGTAATGAAACTAACTTATTAAAGATCAATATGTGAAAAGCTCGTAGGCATTGGATAGGCAATGATAATTGTGTTGCATGATATTCATCATGTAGGAGTTATAACCTAGCGTGACACAGAACTAGCTCCAATTCATCAATATAATGTAGGCATGTATTCCGTATATAGTCATACGTGCTTATGGAAAAGAACTTGCATGACATCCTTTGTCCTACCCTCCTGTCACAGCGGGGTCCTAATGGAAACTAAGGGATATTAATGCCTCCTTTTAATAGAGAACCAGAACAAAGCATTAGCAGTTAGTGAATACATGAACTCCTCAAACTATGGTAATCACCGAAAAGAATCCCAATTATTGTCACCTTGCACTACAAAAAAATACACTACCGTGATGATACGTGTTTGTCACAGTAGGTCGCGTTTTCTATCATGCATGTACATCCATGACAAATTTATGACAGAATCAAGATAGCCATACCTATGATGTCATAGAAGTGTTCCATGACATTGCCAAAATTATCATCACGGAAGTGTCCACTTCCATGACGATAAATCGCGCGTCACAGAAGTGCTTTCGTCAAGGGTGACCGACACGTGGCATCCACAATAACGGAACACCGTTAAGCTATCGGGTCGGGTTTTGGATCCGATAACCCGTTAACAGCCCCGACCAATGGGGATTTTTCACGTGTAAAATCATCATTGGCTAGAGGAAACACGTGTCGGCTCACTGTTGGGACAGATGTCATCCGCTCATTGGACCGAAGGCGCCTATGATACGGCGACACGTGGCACGGCCCAACAGAGGCCCATTCCTATGAAAAGGCCGGCCCGTTTGACTTGGTCAAAAGGTGGCGGGCCGGCCCACGGAAAGTCTGTTAACAACATGTTCGCATATAGTCCATTTATAGCCTGCTAACCCAGGGCCCGTTAAGCCCTATCCGAATTAGGCCCGGTAGCGTCATCTGGGCCGTCCAATATGATTCAGCCTGTTTTAACTTCCGGTCCATGTGTGGCCCATGACTTCTTTCAGCCCATATGAGGACCTTTGTAACTCTTGGCCCATTAACGGCACGTGGTGAAACTGGCCCGTAATGAACAGTGTATCACTTTATACCCATTAACGGCTCGTTATTCCATTGGACCGTTTCCAGCCCAAGTTATCTTTCGGCATTCTCAGGGCCCATTGATTCTTGGGCTCATTTGCAGCATTCGGTTACATACGGCCCGTTACTGTCATTTTCTGCTTATGGGCCAAATTCAGCCCGTCGTTACAGTCGGCCCGTTTGCGGACCGTTAATACGTTGGGCCGTTTTCATGTCAAAAAACCCGTTGGGATGTTTTCATAGAGTTATCAAATACAGCCTATTAACGGCCCGTTATGGTCCACGAATAGTACGGCCCATGATTGGCGAAATGATGATATGCCCCGTAGAAGGCCCATGGATCCTACGACCCGTATGAGGCCCATGGATAGTACGGCCCATAGAAGGCCCATGGATCGTATGTTCCGTAGAAGGCCCATGGACTCGATGGCCCGTAGAAGGCCCAT
Source organism: Triticum aestivum (assembly GCF_018294505.1). Taxonomy (NCBI): domain Eukaryota; kingdom Viridiplantae; phylum Streptophyta; class Magnoliopsida; order Poales; family Poaceae; genus Triticum; species Triticum aestivum. The sequence goes on from NC_057794.1 coordinate 191,344,080, forward strand.
GGACCCTAAGGCCCGTGTAGAAGGCTGATGGATCCTACGGCCGAACGAAGGCCCATGGATCATACGGCCTGCAGGAGGCCCATGGTTACAACAGTCCATGTGTTACCATGATTATTTGGCGTAGTTACCAAAAATAGGTTATTGTGGCCACTAGAAAAAAACAGAAAAAGAACTGCAGTGACTACAAGAAAACAACTAAACAAGACAATAAGGAAATAAATAAGCAAGCAATTAATGCTAGTGCAAACATCCACTAGGCATCAAAGGTCGCCACCAGTGCAAATATAGGGAACAAAGCAGCACATTACATACACTGGCCGTCAAAATTGGCCACCAGTGCAAATAAATGCGATAGCAAAACAAGAGCATAAACGAAACAACTTTAGAAGAGCTCCAGAAATGTTATCCTGGGTGTCCACCATGCTTTGTCCTGTTTGGCGCTAAAATCCTCCAACGCTTGTTGTTGCACCGGAAAGTATGCATCTGAATGCTCCAGGGACTTCCACAGTCCTTCCGCTTCTTGTCGCAGCACAGCTGATTGATGTCTTTTAGCTTGTAGTTGAGACTCAAGAAACCGAACTGATTCAGATAGTGAGTTTGAATAGCTTGTACAAGCGGTAGTAGCCAGTAACTCGAACACTAAACCAAGACATGACTTTGGGGTTGTCTCGCTGTCTTCAAGAGTCTTCCTTAGCCGTTTTATCAGCTTTGTTGGAGACCAACAAGGATGTGTCACTATCCTGAACCTTATCTGCATTACTTCCTTTACCATTGCTTAGTAAGGCACTCTTCCCCAATATTCTGCCAGCATTCTAAAAAAAGAAACAAGCAGACACATAACAAGTTTAGCATGTACTAGTATATGAAACTCATTTCGGTGAACCAGTTCATTAGTAAGGTGGACAGGATTAAACTACCAAGTCTTCTATTGCCAAGTACTAGTACATAATAAAAGCATCAAACAAACATATATCTACGTCCTATGGTCACTGCATTGTCTTGCCAAATCAAAATAGAGACACGGTTCAAATCATATCAGTTCAAGACAAAGCAGAAGTGAAACAATACAAAGCGTGGGAAACTACACGGCACAACAAGATTTCAGATGGGTACCACGGGTCTACATGTACAACAACACTATTGGCTCTGTTGTGATGCTAGTAATGTGCATGATATGAAAGTCAATTGTATACACAATTGAAATTGAAATCAACAGAGCTATTGATAAGAGCAAACATGTTAAAGAAACATGCGTGAACATACCTGCTGTGCCATTGGAGTTTCGATTGGAACCTTCAATTTAAAAATAAGTTTGTATGAGTCAATACAGTGATACAAGAGCAAAGCAATCATAGTTAAAAAAAGGCGCGCCTAAGCGAGCGCTTAAGCGCGCCTAGGCTCTAGGCATTGGCAAAACGCACTGCGCATAACTACGCATAATCTGTGCATAACTGCACATAAGCATGCGCTTTGGTCAGTAAAGCGCAAGGCGGTGGCGAAATGCACAATTAGCGCCTAGCGCTTTTTTGAACTATGATAGCAATGGAATCTTAAATTGGAATAGTTGTTCTTCAGGTTTAGGCACTTGTTCTACATGAATAGAGTATAGTAAGACGCAAGAATATAATACTTAAAAATAGAAAATGAGCTCATAGACCTTACCACATTCTTGGTTCGGGACCAGTATAGAACAAGGTGTTCCCAGTCATCGTCCGGTAAATGTGTCTCGGGAGAACATAAGGGAATTTGATGAGTTTCTTTGCCGGTGAAGTACGTTTTCTTTAGGTAATTCCGATACTGCCACCAAGCATTCTTGAAGATAGCAGAGGTATTAGCACAGGTTACCTCATCCTGAGTTTCCAAATCGGTCCTTCTCTATAGAGAAAAATGGGAAAATTTGCTGTATTATAACCATCATGGAGGTAGGATGTATGGGACGAAGCAAAGTAATTGCCATGAATAACATTACTTACACATAACTCCTGGACAAACACCTGCAACTGGCATTTTCCTTCATCTTCAGTATAATATTTCCAAGATGGGAAGATATGCACATACAATTTAACAACATCAAATGCGATAGATGCTAAACTACGACTAGCTCATTGTGCTTTCTCCATAGGAATAGGCGTACTAACTGGTGGAGATGGGGTTCGCCGTGATAGTACTGGCCCTTTGGGCACTAGAGCTGCCTTACTAACTGCTCTTGTTTGGGAGCTCTGTGGTGGAGATGGTGTTGTGTCAACAGGAACAGGGTTACTATCGGCTGGGGTTAGGGTTTGATTGGGTGAAGTTGGTTCTCTGTCCATCGTAGTAGGGGTACAATCTGCGAGAGTTTGGGTTATGTGTGGTAGGGCTGGTTCTTGTGCATGTACAACCGGGGTGCTATCTCCACCAATAGGTAGCACTGTTTTATTTGAAGACCCTGTTTTTAGTCCGCTAGATACTGGCATCACCCGCTCCAATTCAAATGGTTGATAAACAGGAAACATAGTTGAATGTACAGACATTGTATGAGAGACTGATGCAATAGATAGTGTGGAAAAAAGAGGGCATGAAATAGTTGACATGTATATTGTTTAACTAAAACGGATAGCATGACATAATTTCACATATATGATGTCTATCTAAACTGGATAGCATAGCATAACATAATTCAAAGATATGATCAATAACTAAACAGGATTGCATGACATAATTCACCTACATGTTATCTAAGTAATCAGGATCGCATCATTTAATTCACATATGTGATTTATATGCTAAACAGAGGGCATTCGATATGATGTTTGAACTAAGAACATGGTGTTGAATATTGTGTATATGATGTCTAAACTATGCAATGCAAGACACCATATGCATGATATGAGCAGTATAAACGTGCCAAGTTAGAGCATACACCTCAGTGGGGGAATATGACTGCTCATCTGTCTCTGAATCCATCTCTGAGGAGCTATCGGGACTCAACAAGAGATCTGCTTCGACATGTAGCACTGTCTGCTCTGAAGGCCTTGTTTTCACTCCAGATTTTTTTCATCTCCCACCCAAATGGATGATTCACAGGAAGAGTAGTTTAATGTACAAACATTGTCGACAAATGGAAATGTAATGAAGAAAAGGATGGGCAAGATATCATTCAAATATATGACTCCTGGTTAAACAGGATGGCATTGCACATTTCACATATATTATGGCTGGCTAAAAGACATGAGACTGCATAATTCCCATATATGATCTAGAAACTAAACAGGTGGCATTACAGAACATCTCTAAACTAAGCAGATGACATATATGATGTCAAAAGTAGGCACTGCAAGGCAACATATGCATGATATGACTAACATCATCATGCCAAGGTAGAAAAAACACCTTGGGGGTAAATAGGAGTGGTCAGCGGCGTCTGAATCCGCCTCAGAACAGATATCTTCCTCTGGATTACAATCTGGAGAGGGGTGGGGAGGGTTTGCCATTGAACCCACCATGGAGCGATGTCTGCATGACATTGTATTGCCGCGCAAAACTCTTCTCTTTTTCTCTACATGTTCAGCATGACTGTGTACAATATCTGACATGCATACGAAAAAAATATTGTGAGATTATGTAGGAGAGCATGCAAAAATTTAGAGTGATGGTAACAACTAGTGGATTGATGTTTTTCCGTTAAACCAAAATAGCCCTAATGGATCGACGTGAATGTATAGTAATAAGTGATGCAACAAGTGTACAACCTCTTTGCTGTAGCCGTGTCGACCTCAGCATCATTGGGTTGGTCGCTGAAGCAGTTGAGGCAGAGGTGGCTGTTGGAGGTGTGGAGGAAGATCTGAGGAATCTGTAGATGGCGTCCAGGGCACTGCTCTGTTGTGATGGATCATTCTGTCGTTGGAGCAGCTCCGGTGAGCCGTAAGACATCAAGGCTGAAGCAGCACAAGACAGACATCGTCAATCTCAAGTGGGATTCTAATAGAATCTCCAATAGATGATGTAAAATGGATGTAAAATTAACATCACCAAAAACCACCTGACTACAACAGATGAGGTAAAAACTGTCGACTCTGAACTTAACTATCGAAACTGAAATTTACTATGGAATCTGAATGCTACTGTCAAAACTGAACGCAATGGTAGCAGAGAGGCACTTGACATGTAGTTTAGGGAGGGCCTGCAGTTCATCTTCAACCTGCACCCCCTGAGCCGCCGGCCACCACCGGCCGAACCGCCGGCCCCAGCGCCGCCTCACCGCCCCGAAACAACTCGCCACTGCCGCCCCGGCCAGCCCTCTAGACCCCCCGCCCCCACCCTGAACCCTAAGATAGATAGTGGGGTACCTCTCCGGCGAGCCCCCGTCCCCGCTGCGGGTGGTTCTTCCTTAACTCTGGCGAGCCCCCCCAACCCCTGAAAATCGACTGACCCAAAAGTCGATTCAGTCAACTGAAGTGTGGCTTAATCGTAGCAGAGTAGCAGCACGAGCAAGGGGGAGAGCAGCAGCAGCAGCTGGGCAAGTGAGCGATCAAGCGAGAGCCGGAGCAGCAGTAGCACGAGCGAGCGAGAGCTGGAGCAGCAGCAGCAGATTCGGCTGGTATGGGTGCCGCCGCCGAAGGGGCCTCGCACTAGGGGAGAGCCGCCGTGGAGATGTCGCCCGCGGCGCCGGCTTCAAGGTAGCCGCTCCATGGGGGTGAAGGATGGAGCACCATCGGCATTGGGAGGTCGAGTTAAGGATAAGGTGCGATGCGATGAGTGTACAACCTCTTTGGTGGCGCCGAGTAGGCCTCGGCTTCGTCCGAGGAGTCGGTGAGGACACTGCGGTTCCGGTGGAGCAGGTTAAGGCGGCGCTGTGGGGATGGAGCAGCCGCGATAGACAAGGCGATCGTCGGAGCAGCTCCTTGGAGGTGGAGGACGGGTGGCTGAACCGGCGGGATGGCGAGATGGACGACGGATCCTTATCTGGGGAGGTGGACGAGGGACGTCGAGCTGTTGCGGTGGACGACGTTGTCGGGGAAGAGGCTCCGGCTGGGCAGTGGTGACGTGGCGGATGGAGGAGGGTGGGGTTTCACGGTTGGAGCGGAGAGGTTATGGCGGCCTGGGATTTCGAATGGCGAAAAGGGGGCGATGGGAGGGGGTGAAGCATGACTTAGGGACGTGCTTGTCCAAAATGTAGGGTGTGTTACAAAAGTACCCCCCCCACACACACCAATTTGAACTAGCGGCCCTTTCGGCTCAGGTTTAGAAGGGGGATTTCGCGTGTCGGGATTTGGCAGCTGGAGGGAGTTTTCGCACGCGTTGTAATTTTGGGATAGCAAGGCGCGGGTTGTGAAGGCGCCAGTTTTGGGAGCATGATATCTGAATTTTCGGGATATAACAAGACACGGGTTGAATTTTAGAGACAAGCCTAACGTGTAGTAATATTGTACTTGTATGTACCAAATCAATTCACACTTCCCTCAACCAAAAAGAAAACGAAAAAAATAAAACTATTCACACCACACAAAGAGAGTCTTGCCCCGTTTTACTATACAAATGCTATTCAAAGCTACTCCCTCCTTCCATCTATATAGGGCCTAATGCGTTTTTCGATGCTAACTTTGACCAAATATTAGAGCAATGATATATGACATGCAACTTACACAAAGCACACCATTAAATTCGTCTGTGAAAGGTTCTTTTCAATGATATAATTTTCACATTGTGCATGTCATGTACTATTAATCTTGTCAATAGTCAAAGTCAGTCTTAAAAATCTCATTACGCCCTATATAGATGGAAGGAGGGAGTATGAATCCATGTTATGTCTGATTAAATTTTTTTTGCTTGCTGTATAATGCATGTAACCTACTCATACCAACATTTTAGTGCATTCCAAATGTCTATACTACCGCTGCAATTCGAACTAAATTTGAATTTGTTTATCTATTTCAATAAGAATCTACCATCATGATTGTTGCCAACTTCAACCATCATAGTTTCCTTGCTATCCGCCAGATATAAATCGGACGGCCTATAATGCAGGATGGCAGGCACACCATCATCAACAACTCCATTTTTTATAAGAGTAGAGATAAAATATATTAAATGTAGTATAACATGTTCATAACCACACCATGTGTATCACCGTTATATATATTCACACATGCGTCGGTTTGAAACACTATGATAAATTCTTCAAATATCTGAATTCACTTTTTATAATGAAGTATACATGATCTCTATTCATCTTCTACACCCACACAACCCTCTTATCTTTGTAGCTAGCGCTAACTTTCTCTTGTGCATGCACACGCCCGCATCCCTCTCACCCTCCCTCAGCATTCTCTAGCTCCATCGCGCAAATTCATCTTTTCACTTTAGGTCGTTCACCCATGGTGTGTGTAGGCCCCCCCAGCTCCTTCTTTACGGCACACATCGATCGATATGCCTCTCTAGCCAGGTGTGCCTAGCACAAACACAAGCTTCCCCTCTTCTCTTGTCACCGTCCATGCCTCACTCCCACCACTCTTTTCATCATTCTCGTACTCGCACACTCCTCCCCCTCGATATAGTATGCCTCTCGTACCACCTCCTACATGCATCCCTCTCTCTCTATCCTTCTCCTCG